>NC_136008.1:32304767-32306227 GCF_048128805.1 Centroberyx gerrardi | reverse complement strand
AGGGAGGTGGAGAGCCGCCTGGAGATAGGGGCCCGCTCCCAGGTGTGTGTGGCCGAAGCAGGGGCTCTAAATTGGGTTAAAAGTGAAGTGGAGAGCCGCCTGGAGATAGGGGCCCGCTCCCAGGTGTGTGTGGCCGAAGCAGGGGCTTTAAATCGGGTAAAAGGGAGGTGGAGAGCCGCCTGGAGATAGGGGCCCGCTCCCAGGTGTGTGTGGCCGAAGCAGGGGCTTTAAATCGGGTAAAAGGGAGGTGGAGAGCCGCCTGGAGATAGGGGGCCGCTCCCAGGTGTGTGTGGCCGAAGCAGGGGCTTTAAATCGGGTAAAAGGGAGGTGGAGAGCCGCCTGGAGATAGGGGCCCGCTCCCAGGTGTGTGTGGCCGAAGCAGGGGCTTTAAATCGGGTAAAAGGGAGGTGGAGAGCCGCCTGGAGATAGGGGCCCGCTCCCAGGTGTGTGTGGCCGAAGCAGGGGCTCTAAATTGGGTTAAAAGTGAAGTGGAGAGCCGCCTGGAGATAGGGGCCCGCTCCCAGGTGTGTGTGGCCGAAGCAGGGGCTTTAAATCGGGTAAAAGGGAGGTGGAGAGCCGCCTGGAGATAGGGGCCCGCTCCCAGGTGTGTGTGGCCGAAGCAGGGGCTTTAAATCGGGTAAAAGGGAGGTGGAGAGCCGCCTGGAGATAGGGGGCCGCTCCCAGGTGTGTGTGGCCGAAGCAGGGGCTTTAAATCGGGTAAAAGGGAGGTGGAGAGCCGCCTGGAGATAGGGGCCCGCTCCCAGGTGTGTGTGGCCGAAGCAGGGGCTTTAAATCGGGTAAAAGGGAGGTGGAGAGCCGCCTGGAGATAGGGGCCCGCTCCCAGGTGTGTGTGGCCGAAGCAGGGGCTCTAAATTGGGTTAAAAGTGAAGTGGAGAGCCGCCTGGAGATAGGGGCCCGCTCCCAGGTGTGTGTGGCCGAAGCAGGGGCTTTAAATCGGGTAAAAGGGAGGTGGAGAGCCGCCTGGAGATAGGGGGCCGCTCCCAGGTGTGTGTGGCCGAAGCAGGGGCTTTAAATCGGGTAAAAGGGAGGTGGAGAGCCGCCTGGAGATAGGGGCCCGCTCCCAGGTGTGTGTGGCCGAAGCAGGGGCTTTAAATCGGGTAAAAGGGAGGTGGAGAGCCGCCTGGAGATAGGGGCCCGCTCCCAGGTGTGTGTGGCCGAAGCAGGGGCTCTAAATTGGGTTAAAAGTGAAGTGGAGAGCCGCCTGGAGATAGGGGCCCGCTCCCAGGTGTGTGTGGCCGAAGCAGGGGCTTTAAATCGGGTAAAAGGGAGGTGGAGAGCCGCCTGGAGATAGGGGCCCGCTCCCAGGTGTGTGTGGCCGAAGCAGGGGCTTTAAATCGGGTAAAAGGGAGGTGGAGAGCCGCCTGGAGATAGGGGCCCGCTCCCAGGTGTGTGTGGCCGAAGCAGGGGCTCCAAATCCGGTAAAAGGGAGGTGGAGAGCC
>NC_136008.1:32289767-32294767 GCF_048128805.1 Centroberyx gerrardi | reverse complement strand
CGCCACCAGGGGCTCGGGGTGAAAATCCTGCCCGGGAAGAGGCGCACAGCCTCGGGCAGGGCGCCCCCCTACCATCCCTGGAGCTCCAGGGAGTACCAGGAGCAAATCCAAATAGAAAAAAAAAAGTTAAAGTCCAACTGCCACCAGGGGCTCGGGGTGAAAATCCTGCCCGGGAAGAGGCGCACAGCCTCGGGCAGGGCTTCCAGGGCGCCCCCCTACCTCCCTGGAGCTCCAGGGAGTACCAGGAGCAAATCCAAATAGAAAAAAAAAAGTTAAAGTCCAACCGCCACCAGGGGCTCGGTGTGAAAATCCTGCCCGGGAAGAGGCGCACAGCCTCGGGCAAGGCGCCCCCCTACCATCCCTGGAGCTCCAGGGAGTACCAGGAGCAAATCCAAATAGAAAAAAAAAAGTTAAAGTCCAACCGCCACCAGGGGCTCGGGGTGAAAGCCCTGCCCGGGAAGGGGCGCACAGCCTCGGGCAGGGCGCCCCCCTACCATCCCTGGAGCTCCAGGGAGTACCAGGAGCAAATCCAAATAGAAAAAAAAAAGTTAAAGTCCAACCGCCACCAGGGGCTCGGGGTGAAAGCCCTGCCCGGGAAGGGGCGCACAGCCTCGGGCAGGGCGCCCCCCTACCATCCCTGGAGCTCCAGGGAGTACCAGGAGCAAATCCAAATAGAAAAAAAAAAGTTAAAGTCCAACCGCCACCAGGGGCTCGGGGTGAAAATCCTGCCCGGGAAGAGGCGCACAGCCTCGGGCAGGGCGCCCCCCTACCATCCCTGGAGCTCCAGGGAGTACCAGGAGCAAATCCAAATAGAAAAAAAAAAGTTAAAGTCCAACTGCCACCAGGGGCTCGGGGTGAAAATCCTGCCCGGGAAGAGGCGCACAGCCTCGGGCAGGGCTTCCAGGGCGCCCCCCTACCTCCCTGGAGCTCCAGGGAGTACCAGGAGCAAATCCAAATAGAAAAAAAAAAGTTAAAGTCCAACCGCCACCAGGAGCTCGGTGTGAAAATCCTGCCCGGGAAGAGGCGCACAGCCTCGGGCAGGGCTTCCAGGGCGCCCCCCTACCTCCCTGGAGCTCCAGGGAGTACCAGGAGCAAATCCAAATAGAAAAAAAAAAGGTTAAAGTCCAACCGCCACCAGGGGCTCGGGGTGAAAATCCTGCCCGGGAAGAGGCGCACAGCCTCGGGCAGGGCTTCCAGGGCGCCCCCCTACCTCCCTGGAGCTCCAGGGAGTACCAGGAGCAGAAAGAAATATTTTGTTTAAAAAAAAGACAAAGTGCTGCGGCACTTAGGCTGTGGGGCGAAAACAGGCGGAGTACCAGGAGCACAAAGTTTAAGTTGGAGTACCAGGGGCACCAAAGATTAAGTTGGTACACCAGGGGCACCAAAGTTTGAGTTGGTATACCAGGAGCAGGAAAGTTTGGGCGGATGGTAGTCTGCTTGTATCCGGGGAGGGGTGCTTAAGAGTGGGTCTGCAGGTTCGGCTGGTGCTGGGGTTCCTGGATGGTGGAGGTTAGGGGCCGGAGATAGGGGGCAGCTAACAGGTGTGTGGGTGGCCGAGGCAGGGGCTCCAAATTGGGGTAAAAGTGAGGTGGAGGGCCCCCTGGAGGTAGGGGGCCGATAGCAGGTGTGTGTGGCCGAAGCAGGTGCTCTAAATTGGGTAAAAGGGAGGTGGAGAGCCGCCTGGAGATAGAGGGCCGCTCCCCGGTGTGTGTGGCCGAAGCAGGGGCTTTAAATCGGGTAAAAGGGAGGTGGAGAGCCGCCTGGAGATAGGGGGCCGCTCCCAGGTGTGTGTGGCCGAAGCAGGGGCTTTAAATCGGGTAAAAGGGAGGTGGAGAGCCGCCTGGAGATAGGGGCCCGCTCCCAGGTGTGTGTGGCCGAAGCAGGGGCTTTAAATCGGGTAAAAGGGAGGTGGAGAGCCGCCTGGAGATAGGGGCCCGCTCCCAGGTGTGTGTGGCCGAAGCAGGGGCTCTAAATTGGGTTAAAAGTGAAGTGGAGAGCCGCCTGGAGATAGGGGCCCGCTCCCAGGTGTGTGTGGCCGAAGCAGGGGCTTTAAATCGGGTAAAAGGGAGGTGGAGAGCCGCCTGGAGATAGGGGCCCGCTCCCAGGTGTGTGTGGCCGAAGCAGGGGCTTTAAATCGGGTAAAAGGGAGGTGGAGAGCCGCCTGGAGATAGGGGGCCGCTCCCAGGTGTGTGTGGCCGAAGCAGGGGCTTTAAATCGGGTAAAAGGGAGGTGGAGAGCCGCCTGGAGATAGGGGCCCGCTCCCAGGTGTGTGTGGCCGAAGCAGGGGCTTTAAATCGGGTAAAAGGGAGGTGGAGAGCCGCCTGGAGATAGGGGCCCGCTCCCAGGTGTGTGTGGCCGAAGCAGGGGCTCTAAATTGGGTTAAAAGTGAAGTGGAGAGCCGCCTGGAGATAGGGGCCCGCTCCCAGGTGTGTGTGGCCGAAGCAGGGGCTTTAAATCGGGTAAAAGGGAGGTGGAGAGCCGCCTGGAGATAGGGGCCCGCTCCCAGGTGTGTGTGGCCGAAGCAGGGGCTTTAAATCGGGTAAAAGGGAGGTGGAGAGCCGCCTGGAGATAGGGGGCCGCTCCCAGGTGTGTGTGGCCGAAGCAGGGGCTTTAAATCGGGTAAAAGGGAGGTGGAGAGCCGCCTGGAGATAGGGGCCCGCTCCCAGGTGTGTGTGGCCGAAGCAGGGGCTTTAAATCGGGTAAAAGGGAGGTGGAGAGCCGCCTGGAGATAGGGGCCCGCTCCCAGGTGTGTGTGGCCGAAGCAGGGGCTCTAAATTGGGTTAAAAGTGAAGTGGAGAGCCGCCTGGAGATAGGGGCCCGCTCCCAGGTGTGTGTGGCCGAAGCAGGGGCTTTAAATCGGGTAAAAGGGAGGTGGAGAGCCGCCTGGAGATAGGGGCCCGCTCCCAGGTGTGTGTGGCCGAAGCAGGGGCTTTAAATCGGGTAAAAGGGAGGTGGAGAGCCGCCTGGAGATAGGGGGCCGCTCCCAGGTGTGTGTGGCCGAAGCAGGGGCTTTAAATCGGGTAAAAGGGAGGTGGAGAGCCGCCTGGAGATAGGGGCCCGCTCCCAGGTGTGTGTGGCCGAAGCAGGGGCTTTAAATCGGGTAAAAGGGAGGTGGAGAGCCGCCTGGAGATAGGGGCCCGCTCCCAGGTGTGTGTGGCCGAAGCAGGGGCTCTAAATTGGGTTAAAAGTGAAGTGGAGAGCCGCCTGGAGATAGGGGCCCGCTCCCAGGTGTGTGTGGCCGAAGCAGGGGCTTTAAATCGGGTAAAAGGGAGGTGGAGAGCCGCCTGGAGATAGGGGCCCGCTCCCAGGTGTGTGTGGCCGAAGCAGGGGCTTTAAATCGGGTAAAAGGGAGGTGGAGAGCCGCCTGGAGATAGGGGGCCGCTCCCAGGTGTGTGTGGCCGAAGCAGGGGCTTTAAATCGGGTAAAAGGGAGGTGGAGAGCCGCCTGGAGATAGGGGCCCGCTCCCAGGTGTGTGTGGCCGAAGCAGGGGCTCTAAATTGGGTTAAAAGTGAAGTGGAGAGCCGCCTGGAGATAGGGGCCCGCTCCCAGGTGTGTGTGGCCGAAGCAGGGGCTTTAAATCGGGTAAAAGGGAGGTGGAGAGCCGCCTGGAGATAGGGGCCCGCTCCCAGGTGTGTGTGGCCGAAGCAGGGGCTTTAAATCGGGTAAAAGGGAGGTGGAGAGCCGCCTGGAGATAGGGGGCCGCTCCCAGGTGTGTGTGGCCGAAGCAGGGGCTTTAAATCGGGTAAAAGGGAGGTGGAGAGCCGCCTGGAGATAGGGGCCCGCTCCCAGGTGTGTGTGGCCGAAGCAGGGGCTTTAAATCGGGTAAAAGGGAGGTGGAGAGCCGCCTGGAGATAGGGGCCCGCTCCCAGGTGTGTGTGGCCGAAGCAGGGGCTCTAAATTGGGTTAAAAGTGAAGTGGAGAGCCGCCTGGAGATAGGGGCCCGCTCCCAGGTGTGTGTGGCCGAAGCAGGGGCTTTAAATCGGGTAAAAGGGAGGTGGAGAGCCGCCTGGAGATAGGGGCCCGCTCCCAGGTGTGTGTGGCCGAAGCAGGGGCTTTAAATCGGGTAAAAGGGAGGTGGAGAGCCGCCTGGAGATAGGGGGCCGCTCCCAGGTGTGTGTGGCCGAAGCAGGGGCTTTAAATCGGGTAAAAGGGAGGTGGAGAGCCGCCTGGAGATAGGGGCCCGCTCCCAGGTGTGTGTGGCCGAAGCAGGGGCTTTAAATCGGGTAAAAGGGAGGTGGAGAGCCGCCTGGAGATAGGGGCCCGCTCCCAGGTGTGTGTGGCCGAAGCAGGGGCTCTAAATTGGGTTAAAAGTGAAGTGGAGAGCCGCCTGGAGATAGGGGCCCGCTCCCAGGTGTGTGTGGCCGAAGCAGGGGCTTTAAATCGGGTAAAAGGGAGGTGGAGAGCCGCCTGGAGATAGGGGCCCGCTCCCAGGTGTGTGTGGCCGAAGCAGGGGCTTTAAATCGGGTAAAAGGGAGGTGGAGAGCCGCCTGGAGATAGGGGGCCGCTCCCAGGTGTGTGTGGCCGAAGCAGGGGCTTTAAATCGGGTAAAAGGGAGGTGGAGAGCCGCCTGGAGATAGGGGCCCGCTCCCAGGTGTGTGTGGCCGAAGCAGGGGCTTTAAATCGGGTAAAAGGGAGGTGGAGAGCCGCCTGGAGATAGGGGCCCGCTCCCAGGTGTGTGTGGCCGAAGCAGGGGCTCTAAATTGGGTTAAAAGTGAAGTGGAGAGCCGCCTGGAGATAGGGGCCCGCTCCCAGGTGTGTGTGGCCGAAGCAGGGGCTTTAAATCGGGTAAAAGGGAGGTGGAGAGCCGCCTGGAGATAGGGGCCCGCTCCCAGGTGTGTGTGGCCGAAGCAGGGGCTTTAAATCGGGTAAAAGGGAGGTGGAGAGCCGCCTGGAGATAGGGGGCCGCTCCCAGGTGTGTGTGGCCGAAGCAGGGGCTTTAAATCGGGTAAAAGGGAGGTGGAGAGCCGCCTGGAGATAGGGGCCCGCTCCCAGGTGTGTGT
>NC_136008.1:32274767-32277267 GCF_048128805.1 Centroberyx gerrardi | reverse complement strand
TCCAAATTGGGGTAAAAGTGAGGTGGAGGGCCCCCTGGAGGTAGGGGGCCGATAGCAGGTGTGTGTGGCCGAAGCAGGTGCTCTAAATTGGGTAAAAGGGAGGTGGAGAGCCGCCTGGAGATAGAGGGCCGCTCCCCGGTGTGTGTGGCCGAAGCAGGGGCTTTAAATCGGGTAAAAGGGAGGTGGAGAGCCGCCTGGAGATAGGGGGCCGCTCCCAGGTGTGTGTGGCCGAAGCAGGGGCTTTAAATCGGGTAAAAGGGAGGTGGAGAGCCGCCTGGAGATAGGGGCCCGCTCCCAGGTGTGTGTGGCCGAAGCAGGGGCTTTAAATCGGGTAAAAGGGAGGTGGAGAGCCGCCTGGAGATAGGGGCCCGCTCCCAGGTGTGTGTGGCCGAAGCAGGGGCTCTAAATTGGGTTAAAAGTGAAGTGGAGAGCCGCCTGGAGATAGGGGCCCGCTCCCAGGTGTGTGTGGCCGAAGCAGGGGCTTTAAATCGGGTAAAAGGGAGGTGGAGAGCCGCCTGGAGATAGGGGCCCGCTCCCAGGTGTGTGTGGCCGAAGCAGGGGCTTTAAATCGGGTAAAAGGGAGGTGGAGAGCCGCCTGGAGATAGGGGGCCGCTCCCAGGTGTGTGTGGCCGAAGCAGGGGCTTTAAATCGGGTAAAAGGGAGGTGGAGAGCCGCCTGGAGATAGGGGCCCGCTCCCAGGTGTGTGTGGCCGAAGCAGGGGCTTTAAATCGGGTAAAAGGGAGGTGGAGAGCCGCCTGGAGATAGGGGCCCGCTCCCAGGTGTGTGTGGCCGAAGCAGGGGCTCTAAATTGGGTTAAAAGTGAAGTGGAGAGCCGCCTGGAGATAGGGGCCCGCTCCCAGGTGTGTGTGGCCGAAGCAGGGGCTTTAAATCGGGTAAAAGGGAGGTGGAGAGCCGCCTGGAGATAGGGGCCCGCTCCCAGGTGTGTGTGGCCGAAGCAGGGGCTTTAAATCGGGTAAAAGGGAGGTGGAGAGCCGCCTGGAGATAGGGGGCCGCTCCCAGGTGTGTGTGGCCGAAGCAGG
This sequence comes from Centroberyx gerrardi, assembly GCF_048128805.1. Classification (NCBI taxonomy): domain Eukaryota; kingdom Metazoa; phylum Chordata; class Actinopteri; order Beryciformes; family Berycidae; genus Centroberyx; species Centroberyx gerrardi. The sequence goes on along the minus strand of NC_136008.1, from coordinate 32,276,227 downwards.
GGCTTTAAATCGGGTAAAAGGGAGGTGGAGAGCCGCCTGGAGATAGGGGCCCGCTCCCAGGTGTGTGTGGCCGAAGCAGGGGCTTTAAATCGGGTAAAAGGGAGGTGGAGAGCCGCCTGGAGATAGGGGCCCGCTCCCAGGTGTGTGTGGCCGAAGCAGGGGCTCTAAATTGGGTTAAAAGTGAAGTGGAGAGCCGCCTGGAGATAGGGGCCCGCTCCCAGGTGTGTGTGGCCGAAGCAGGGGCTTTAAATCGGGTAAAAGGGAGGTGGAGAGCCGCCTGGAGATAGGGGCCCGCTCCCAGGTGTGTGTGGCCGAAGCAGGGGCTTTAAATCGGGTAAAAGGGAGGTGGAGAGCCGCCTGGAGATAGGGGGCCGCTCCCAGGTGTGTGTGGCCGAAGCAGGGGCTTTAAATCGGGTAAAAGGGAGGTGGAGAGCCGCCTGGAGATAGGGGCCCGCTCCCAGGTGTGTGTGGCCGAAGCAGGGGCTTTAAATCGGGTAAAAGGGAGGTGGAGAGCCGCCTGGAGATAGGGGCCCGCTCCCAGGTGTGTGTGGCCGAAGCAGGGGCTCTAAATTGGGTTAAAAGTGAAGTGGAGAGCCGCCTGGAGATAGGGGCCCGCTCCCAGGTGTGTGTGGCCGAAGCAGGGGCTTTAAATCGGGTAAAAGGGAGGTGGAGAGCCGCCTGGAGATAGGGGCCCGCTCCCAGGTGTGTGTGGCCGAAGCAGGGGCTTTAAATCGGGTAAAAGGGAGGTGGAGAGCCGCCTGGAGATAGGGGGCCGCTCCCAGGTGTGTGTGGCCGAAGCAGGGGCTTTAAATCGGGTAAAAGGGAGGTGGAGAGCCGCCTGGAGATAGGGGCCCGCTCCCAGGTGTGTGTGGCCGAAGCAGGGGCTTTAAATCGGGTAAAAGGGAGGTGGAGAGCCGCCTGGAGATAGGGGCCCGCTCCCAGGTGTGTGTGGCCGAAGCAGGGGCTCTAAATTGGGTTAAAAGTGAAGTGGAGAGCCGCCTGGAGATAGGGGCCCGCTCCCAGGTGTGTGTGGCCGAAGCAGGGGCTTTAAATCGGGTAAAAGGGAGGTGGAGAGCCGCCTGGAGATAGGGGCCCGCTCCCAGGTGTGTGTGGCCGAAGCAGGGGCTTTAAATCGGGTAAAAGGGAGGTGGAGAGCCGCCTGGAGATAGGGGGCCGCTCCCAGGTGTGTGTGGCCGAAGCAGGGGCTTTAAATCGGGTAAAAGGGAGGTGGAGAGCCGCCTGGAGATAGGGGCCCGCTCCCAGGTGTGTGTGGCCGAAGCAGGGGCTTTAAATCGGGTAAAAGGGAGGTGGAGAGCCGCCTGGAGATAGGGGCCCGCTCCCAGGTGTGTGTGGCCGAAGCAGGGGCTCTAAATTGGGTTAAAAGTGAAGTGGAGAGCCGCCTGGAGATAGGGGCCCGCTCCCAGGTGTGTGTGGCCGAAGCAGGGGCTTTAAATCGGGTA
>NC_136008.1:32259767-32262267 GCF_048128805.1 Centroberyx gerrardi | reverse complement strand
CTGGAGATAGGGGCCCGCTCCCAGGTGTGTGTGGCCGAAGCAGGGGCTTTAAATCGGGTAAAAGGGAGGTGGAGAGCCGCCTGGAGATAGGGGCCCGCTCCCAGGTGTGTGTGGCCGAAGCAGGGGCTTTAAATCGGGTAAAAGGGAGGTGGAGAGCCGCCTGGAGATAGGGGGCCGCTCCCAGGTGTGTGTGGCCGAAGCAGGGGCTTTAAATCGGGTAAAAGGGAGGTGGAGAGCCGCCTGGAGATAGGGGCCCGCTCCCAGGTGTGTGTGGCCGAAGCAGGGGCTTTAAATCGGGTAAAAGGGAGGTGGAGAGCCGCCTGGAGATAGGGGCCCGCTCCCAGGTGTGTGTGGCCGAAGCAGGGGCTCTAAATTGGGTTAAAAGTGAAGTGGAGAGCCGCCTGGAGATAGGGGCCCGCTCCCAGGTGTGTGTGGCCGAAGCAGGGGCTTTAAATCGGGTAAAAGGGAGGTGGAGAGCCGCCTGGAGATAGGGGCCCGCTCCCAGGTGTGTGTGGCCGAAGCAGGGGCTTTAAATCGGGTAAAAGGGAGGTGGAGAGCCGCCTGGAGATAGGGGGCCGCTCCCAGGTGTGTGTGGCCGAAGCAGGGGCTTTAAATCGGGTAAAAGGGAGGTGGAGAGCCGCCTGGAGATAGGGGCCCGCTCCCAGGTGTGTGTGGCCGAAGCAGGGGCTTTAAATCGGGTAAAAGGGAGGTGGAGAGCCGCCTGGAGATAGGGGCCCGCTCCCAGGTGTGTGTGGCCGAAGCAGGGGCTCTAAATTGGGTTAAAAGTGAAGTGGAGAGCCGCCTGGAGATAGGGGCCCGCTCCCAGGTGTGTGTGGCCGAAGCAGGGGCTTTAAATCGGGTAAAAGGGAGGTGGAGAGCCGCCTGGAGATAGGGGCCCGCTCCCAGGTGTGTGTGGCCGAAGCAGGGGCTTTAAATCGGGTAAAAGGGAGGTGGAGAGCCGCCTGGAGATAGGGGGCCGCTCCCAGGTGTGTGTGGCCGAAGCAGGGGCTTTAAATCGGGTAAAAGGGAGGTGGAGAGCCGCCTGGAGATAGGGGCCCGCTCCCAGGTGTGTGTGGCCGAAGCAGGGGCTTTAAATCGGGTAAAAGGGAGGTGGAGAGCCGCCTGGAGATAGGGGCCCGCTCCCAGGTGTGTGTGGCCGAAGCAGGGGCTCTAAATTGGGTTAAAAGTGAAGTGGAGAGCCGCCTGGAGATAGGGGCCCGCTCCCAGGTGTGTGTGGCCGAAGCAGGGGCTTTAAATCGGGTAAAAGGGAGGTGGAGAGCCGCCTGGAGATAGGGGGCCGCTCCCAGGTGTGTGTGGCCGAAGCAGGGGCTTTAAATCGGGTAAAAGGGAGGTGGAGAGCCGCCTGGAGATAGGGGCCCGCTCCCAGGTGTGTGTGGCCGAAGCAGGGGCTTTAAATCGGGTAAAAGGGAGGTGGAGAGCCGCCTGGAGATAGGGGCCCGCTCCCAGGTGTGTGTGGCCGAAGCAGGGGCTCTAAATTGGGTTAAAAGTGAAGTGGAGAGCCGCCTGGAGATAGGGGCCCGCTCCCAGGTGTGTGTGGCCGAAGCAGGGGCTTTAAATCGGGTAAAAGGGAGGTGGAGAGCCGCCTGGAGATAGGGGCCCGCTCCCAGGTGTGTGTGGCCGAAGCAGGGGCTTTAAATCGGGTAAAAGGGAGGTGGAGAGCCGCCTGGAGATAGGGGCCCGCTCCCAGGTGTGTGTGGCCGAAGCAGGGGCTCCAAATCCGGTAAAAGGGAGGTGGAGAGCCGACTGGAGATAGGGGGCGGATAGCAGGTGTGTGTGGCCGAAGAAGGGGCTCTAAATCGGGTAAAAGGGAGGTGGAGAGCCGCCTGGAGATAGGGGCCCGCTCCCAGGTGTGTGTGGCCGAAGCAGGGGCTCTAAATTGGGTAAAAGGGAGGTGGAGAGCCGACTGGAGATAGGGGGCCTCTCCCAGGTGTGTGTGGCCGAAGCAGGGGCTCTAAATTGGGTTAAAAGTGAGGTGGAGGGCCCCCTGGAGGTAGGGGGCCGATAGCAGGTGTGTGTGGCCGAAGAAGGGGCTCTAAATCGGGTAAAAGGGAGGTGGAGAGCCGCCTGGAGATAGGGGGCCGCTCCCGGGTCTCTGGGTCCGAAAAAGGGGTTGAAATTCGGGTAGAGTTGGGCCCCGCTCCTCGGCCTCTCTGGTGTTTGGGTTAAGTCCCCAGGACCAGAGAGGGGGAACAGCGGGGGCAGTGGCCCCGCTTCTCGGCCTCTCTGGTGTTTGGGCGAGTGACACGGTAAGGGGTGGTTTTGCAAACAGGCTAAGTCCCCAAGACCAGAGAGGGGGAACCACGCGGGCAGTGGCCCCGCTTCTCGGCCTCTCTGGTGTTTGGGCGAGTGACACGGTAAGGGGTGGTTTTGCAAACAGGCTAAGTCCCCAAGACCAGAGAGGGGGAACCACGCGGGCAGTGGCCCCGCTTCTCGGCCTCTCTGGTGTTTGGGCGAGTGACACGGTAAGGGGTGGTTTTGC
>NC_136008.1:32247267-32249767 GCF_048128805.1 Centroberyx gerrardi | reverse complement strand
GGCGCACAGCCTCGGGCAGGGCGCCCCCCTACCATCCCTGGAGCTCCAGGGAGTACCAGGAGCAAATCCAAATAGAAAAAAAAAAGTTAAAGTCCAACTGCCACCAGGGGCTCGGGGTGAAAATCCTGCCCGGGAAGAGGCGCACAGCCTCGGGCAGGGCTTCCAGGGCGCCCCCCTACCTCCCTGGAGCTCCAGGGAGTACCAGGAGCAAATCCAAATAGAAAAAAAAAAGTTAAAGTCCAACCGCCACCAGGAGCTCGGTGTGAAAATCCTGCCCGGGAAGAGGCGCACAGCCTCGGGCAGGGCTTCCAGGGCGCCCCCCTACCTCCCTGGAGCTCCAGGGAGTACCAGGAGCAAATCCAAATAGAAAAAAAAAAGGTTAAAGTCCAACCGCCACCAGGGGCTCGGGGTGAAAATCCTGCCCGGGAAGAGGCGCACAGCCTCGGGCAGGGCTTCCAGGGCGCCCCCCTACCTCCCTGGAGCTCCAGGGAGTACCAGGAGCAGAAAGAAATATTTTGTTTAAAAAAAAGACAAAGTGCTGCGGCACTTAGGCTGTGGGGCGAAAACAGGCGGAGTACCAGGAGCACAAAGTTTAAGTTGGAGTACCAGGGGCACCAAAGATTAAGTTGGTACACCAGGGGCACCAAAGTTTGAGTTGGTATACCAGGAGCAGGAAAGTTTGGGCGGATGGTAGTCTGCTTGTATCCGGGGAGGGGTGCTTAAGAGTGGGTCTGCAGGTTCGGCTGGTGCTGGGGTTCCTGGATGGTGGAGGTTAGGGGCCGGAGATAGGGGGCAGCTAACAGGTGTGTGGGTGGCCGAGGCAGGGGCTCCAAATTGGGGTAAAAGTGAGGTGGAGGGCCCCCTGGAGGTAGGGGGCCGATAGCAGGTGTGTGTGGCCGAAGCAGGTGCTCTAAATTGGGTAAAAGGGAGGTGGAGAGCCGCCTGGAGATAGAGGGCCGCTCCCCGGTGTGTGTGGCCGAAGCAGGGGCTTTAAATCGGGTAAAAGGGAGGTGGAGAGCCGCCTGGAGATAGGGGGCCGCTCCCAGGTGTGTGTGGCCGAAGCAGGGGCTTTAAATCGGGTAAAAGGGAGGTGGAGAGCCGCCTGGAGATAGGGGCCCGCTCCCAGGTGTGTGTGGCCGAAGCAGGGGCTTTAAATCGGGTAAAAGGGAGGTGGAGAGCCGCCTGGAGATAGGGGCCCGCTCCCAGGTGTGTGTGGCCGAAGCAGGGGCTCTAAATTGGGTTAAAAGTGAAGTGGAGAGCCGCCTGGAGATAGGGGCCCGCTCCCAGGTGTGTGTGGCCGAAGCAGGGGCTTTAAATCGGGTAAAAGGGAGGTGGAGAGCCGCCTGGAGATAGGGGCCCGCTCCCAGGTGTGTGTGGCCGAAGCAGGGGCTTTAAATCGGGTAAAAGGGAGGTGGAGAGCCGCCTGGAGATAGGGGGCCGCTCCCAGGTGTGTGTGGCCGAAGCAGGGGCTTTAAATCGGGTAAAAGGGAGGTGGAGAGCCGCCTGGAGATAGGGGCCCGCTCCCAGGTGTGTGTGGCCGAAGCAGGGGCTTTAAATCGGGTAAAAGGGAGGTGGAGAGCCGCCTGGAGATAGGGGCCCGCTCCCAGGTGTGTGTGGCCGAAGCAGGGGCTCTAAATTGGGTTAAAAGTGAAGTGGAGAGCCGCCTGGAGATAGGGGCCCGCTCCCAGGTGTGTGTGGCCGAAGCAGGGGCTTTAAATCGGGTAAAAGGGAGGTGGAGAGCCGCCTGGAGATAGGGGGCCGCTCCCAGGTGTGTGTGGCCGAAGCAGGGGCTTTAAATCGGGTAAAAGGGAGGTGGAGAGCCGCCTGGAGATAGGGGCCCGCTCCCAGGTGTGTGTGGCCGAAGCAGGGGCTTTAAATCGGGTAAAAGGGAGGTGGAGAGCCGCCTGGAGATAGGGGCCCGCTCCCAGGTGTGTGTGGCCGAAGCAGGGGCTCTAAATTGGGTTAAAAGTGAAGTGGAGAGCCGCCTGGAGATAGGGGCCCGCTCCCAGGTGTGTGTGGCCGAAGCAGGGGCTTTAAATCGGGTAAAAGGGAGGTGGAGAGCCGCCTGGAGATAGGGGCCCGCTCCCAGGTGTGTGTGGCCGAAGCAGGGGCTTTAAATCGGGTAAAAGGGAGGTGGAGAGCCGCCTGGAGATAGGGGCCCGCTCCCAGGTGTGTGTGGCCGAAGCAGGGGCTCCAAATCCGGTAAAAGGGAGGTGGAGAGCCGACTGGAGATAGGGGGCGGATAGCAGGTGTGTGTGGCCGAAGAAGGGGCTCTAAATCGGGTAAAAGGGAGGTGGAGAGCCGCCTGGAGATAGGGGCCCGCTCCCAGGTGTGTGTGGCCGAAGCAGGGGCTCTAAATTGGGTAAAAGGGAGGTGGAGAGCCGACTGGAGATAGGGGGCCTCTCCCAGGTGTGTGTGGCCGAAGCAGGGGCTCTAAATTGGGTTAAAAGTGAGGTGGAGGGCCCCCTGGAGGTAGGGGGCCGATAGCAGGTGTGTGTGG
>NC_136008.1:32234767-32237267 GCF_048128805.1 Centroberyx gerrardi | reverse complement strand
CCGGGAAGAGGCGCACAGCCTCGGGCAGGGCTTCCAGGGCGCCCCCCTACCTCCCTGGAGCTCCAGGGAGTACCAGGAGCAAATCCAAATAGAAAAAAAAAAGTTAAAGTCCAACCGCCACCAGGGGCTCGGTGTGAAAATCCTGCCCGGGAAGAGGCGCACAGCCTCGGGCAAGGCGCCCCCCTACCATCCCTGGAGCTCCAGGGAGTACCAGGAGCAAATCCAAATAGAAAAAAAAAAGTTAAAGTCCAACCGCCACCAGGGGCTCGGGGTGAAAGCCCTGCCCGGGAAGGGGCGCACAGCCTCGGGCAGGGCGCCCCCCTACCATCCCTGGAGCTCCAGGGAGTACCAGGAGCAAATCCAAATAGAAAAAAAAAAGTTAAAGTCCAACCGCCACCAGGGGCTCGGGGTGAAAGCCCTGCCCGGGAAGGGGCGCACAGCCTCGGGCAGGGCGCCCCCCTACCATCCCTGGAGCTCCAGGGAGTACCAGGAGCAAATCCAAATAGAAAAAAAAAAGTTAAAGTCCAACCGCCACCAGGGGCTCGGGGTGAAAATCCTGCCCGGGAAGAGGCGCACAGCCTCGGGCAGGGCGCCCCCCTACCATCCCTGGAGCTCCAGGGAGTACCAGGAGCAAATCCAAATAGAAAAAAAAAAGTTAAAGTCCAACTGCCACCAGGGGCTCGGGGTGAAAATCCTGCCCGGGAAGAGGCGCACAGCCTCGGGCAGGGCTTCCAGGGCGCCCCCCTACCTCCCTGGAGCTCCAGGGAGTACCAGGAGCAAATCCAAATAGAAAAAAAAAAGTTAAAGTCCAACCGCCACCAGGAGCTCGGTGTGAAAATCCTGCCCGGGAAGAGGCGCACAGCCTCGGGCAGGGCTTCCAGGGCGCCCCCCTACCTCCCTGGAGCTCCAGGGAGTACCAGGAGCAAATCCAAATAGAAAAAAAAAAGGTTAAAGTCCAACCGCCACCAGGGGCTCGGGGTGAAAATCCTGCCCGGGAAGAGGCGCACAGCCTCGGGCAGGGCTTCCAGGGCGCCCCCCTACCTCCCTGGAGCTCCAGGGAGTACCAGGAGCAGAAAGAAATATTTTGTTTAAAAAAAAGACAAAGTGCTGCGGCACTTAGGCTGTGGGGCGAAAACAGGCGGAGTACCAGGAGCACAAAGTTTAAGTTGGAGTACCAGGGGCACCAAAGATTAAGTTGGTACACCAGGGGCACCAAAGTTTGAGTTGGTATACCAGGAGCAGGAAAGTTTGGGCGGATGGTAGTCTGCTTGTATCCGGGGAGGGGTGCTTAAGAGTGGGTCTGCAGGTTCGGCTGGTGCTGGGGTTCCTGGATGGTGGAGGTTAGGGGCCGGAGATAGGGGGCAGCTAACAGGTGTGTGGGTGGCCGAGGCAGGGGCTCCAAATTGGGGTAAAAGTGAGGTGGAGGGCCCCCTGGAGGTAGGGGGCCGATAGCAGGTGTGTGTGGCCGAAGCAGGTGCTCTAAATTGGGTAAAAGGGAGGTGGAGAGCCGCCTGGAGATAGAGGGCCGCTCCCCGGTGTGTGTGGCCGAAGCAGGGGCTTTAAATCGGGTAAAAGGGAGGTGGAGAGCCGCCTGGAGATAGGGGGCCGCTCCCAGGTGTGTGTGGCCGAAGCAGGGGCTTTAAATCGGGTAAAAGGGAGGTGGAGAGCCGCCTGGAGATAGGGGCCCGCTCCCAGGTGTGTGTGGCCGAAGCAGGGGCTTTAAATCGGGTAAAAGGGAGGTGGAGAGCCGCCTGGAGATAGGGGCCCGCTCCCAGGTGTGTGTGGCCGAAGCAGGGGCTCTAAATTGGGTTAAAAGTGAAGTGGAGAGCCGCCTGGAGATAGGGGCCCGCTCCCAGGTGTGTGTGGCCGAAGCAGGGGCTTTAAATCGGGTAAAAGGGAGGTGGAGAGCCGCCTGGAGATAGGGGCCCGCTCCCAGGTGTGTGTGGCCGAAGCAGGGGCTTTAAATCGGGTAAAAGGGAGGTGGAGAGCCGCCTGGAGATAGGGGGCCGCTCCCAGGTGTGTGTGGCCGAAGCAGGGGCTTTAAATCGGGTAAAAGGGAGGTGGAGAGCCGCCTGGAGATAGGGGCCCGCTCCCAGGTGTGTGTGGCCGAAGCAGGGGCTTTAAATCGGGTAAAAGGGAGGTGGAGAGCCGCCTGGAGATAGGGGCCCGCTCCCAGGTGTGTGTGGCCGAAGCAGGGGCTCTAAATTGGGTTAAAAGTGAAGTGGAGAGCCGCCTGGAGATAGGGGCCCGCTCCCAGGTGTGTGTGGCCGAAGCAGGGGCTTTAAATCGGGTAAAAGGGAGGTGGAGAGCCGCCTGGAGATAGGGGGCCGCTCCCAGGTGTGTGTGGCCGAAGCAGGGGCTTTAAATCGGGTAAAAGGGAGGTGGAGAGCCGCCTGGAGATAGGGGCCCGCTCCCAGGTGTGTGTGGCCGAAGCAGGGGCTTTAAATCGGGTAAAAGGGAGGTGGAGAGCCGCCTGGAGATAGGGGCCCGCTCCCAGGTG
>NC_136008.1:32207267-32209767 GCF_048128805.1 Centroberyx gerrardi | reverse complement strand
AGGGGGCAGCTAACAGGTGTGTGGGTGGCCGAGGCAGGGGCTCCAAATTGGGGTAAAAGTGAGGTGGAGGGCCCCCTGGAGGTAGGGGGCCGATAGCAGGTGTGTGTGGCCGAAGCAGGTGCTCTAAATTGGGTAAAAGGGAGGTGGAGAGCCGCCTGGAGATAGAGGGCCGCTCCCCGGTGTGTGTGGCCGAAGCAGGGGCTTTAAATCGGGTAAAAGGGAGGTGGAGAGCCGCCTGGAGATAGGGGGCCGCTCCCAGGTGTGTGTGGCCGAAGCAGGGGCTTTAAATCGGGTAAAAGGGAGGTGGAGAGCCGCCTGGAGATAGGGGCCCGCTCCCAGGTGTGTGTGGCCGAAGCAGGGGCTTTAAATCGGGTAAAAGGGAGGTGGAGAGCCGCCTGGAGATAGGGGCCCGCTCCCAGGTGTGTGTGGCCGAAGCAGGGGCTCTAAATTGGGTTAAAAGTGAAGTGGAGAGCCGCCTGGAGATAGGGGCCCGCTCCCAGGTGTGTGTGGCCGAAGCAGGGGCTTTAAATCGGGTAAAAGGGAGGTGGAGAGCCGCCTGGAGATAGGGGCCCGCTCCCAGGTGTGTGTGGCCGAAGCAGGGGCTTTAAATCGGGTAAAAGGGAGGTGGAGAGCCGCCTGGAGATAGGGGGCCGCTCCCAGGTGTGTGTGGCCGAAGCAGGGGCTTTAAATCGGGTAAAAGGGAGGTGGAGAGCCGCCTGGAGATAGGGGCCCGCTCCCAGGTGTGTGTGGCCGAAGCAGGGGCTTTAAATCGGGTAAAAGGGAGGTGGAGAGCCGCCTGGAGATAGGGGCCCGCTCCCAGGTGTGTGTGGCCGAAGCAGGGGCTCTAAATTGGGTTAAAAGTGAAGTGGAGAGCCGCCTGGAGATAGGGGCCCGCTCCCAGGTGTGTGTGGCCGAAGCAGGGGCTTTAAATCGGGTAAAAGGGAGGTGGAGAGCCGCCTGGAGATAGGGGCCCGCTCCCAGGTGTGTGTGGCCGAAGCAGGGGCTTTAAATCGGGTAAAAGGGAGGTGGAGAGCCGCCTGGAGATAGGGGGCCGCTCCCAGGTGTGTGTGGCCGAAGCAGGGGCTTTAAATCGGGTAAAAGGGAGGTGGAGAGCCGCCTGGAGATAGGGGCCCGCTCCCAGGTGTGTGTGGCCGAAGCAGGGGCTTTAAATCGGGTAAAAGGGAGGTGGAGAGCCGCCTGGAGATAGGGGCCCGCTCCCAGGTGTGTGTGGCCGAAGCAGGGGCTCTAAATTGGGTTAAAAGTGAAGTGGAGAGCCGCCTGGAGATAGGGGCCCGCTCCCAGGTGTGTGTGGCCGAAGCAGGGGCTTTAAATCGGGTAAAAGGGAGGTGGAGAGCCGCCTGGAGATAGGGGCCCGCTCCCAGGTGTGTGTGGCCGAAGCAGGGGCTTTAAATCGGGTAAAAGGGAGGTGGAGAGCCGCCTGGAGATAGGGGGCCGCTCCCAGGTGTGTGTGGCCGAAGCAGGGGCTTTAAATCGGGTAAAAGGGAGGTGGAGAGCCGCCTGGAGATAGGGGCCCGCTCCCAGGTGTGTGTGGCCGAAGCAGGGGCTTTAAATCGGGTAAAAGGGAGGTGGAGAGCCGCCTGGAGATAGGGGCCCGCTCCCAGGTGTGTGTGGCCGAAGCAGGGGCTCTAAATTGGGTTAAAAGTGAAGTGGAGAGCCGCCTGGAGATAGGGGCCCGCTCCCAGGTGTGTGTGGCCGAAGCAGGGGCTTTAAATCGGGTAAAAGGGAGGTGGAGAGCCGCCTGGAGATAGGGGCCCGCTCCCAGGTGTGTGTGGCCGAAGCAGGGGCTTTAAATCGGGTAAAAGGGAGGTGGAGAGCCGCCTGGAGATAGGGGGCCGCTCCCAGGTGTGTGTGGCCGAAGCAGGGGCTTTAAATCGGGTAAAAGGGAGGTGGAGAGCCGCCTGGAGATAGGGGCCCGCTCCCAGGTGTGTGTGGCCGAAGCAGGGGCTTTAAATCGGGTAAAAGGGAGGTGGAGAGCCGCCTGGAGATAGGGGCCCGCTCCCAGGTGTGTGTGGCCGAAGCAGGGGCTCTAAATTGGGTTAAAAGTGAAGTGGAGAGCCGCCTGGAGATAGGGGCCCGCTCCCAGGTGTGTGTGGCCGAAGCAGGGGCTTTAAATCGGGTAAAAGGGAGGTGGAGAGCCGCCTGGAGATAGGGGCCCGCTCCCAGGTGTGTGTGGCCGAAGCAGGGGCTTTAAATCGGGTAAAAGGGAGGTGGAGAGCCGCCTGGAGATAGGGGGCCGCTCCCAGGTGTGTGTGGCCGAAGCAGGGGCTTTAAATCGGGTAAAAGGGAGGTGGAGAGCCGCCTGGAGATAGGGGCCCGCTCCCAGGTGTGTGTGGCCGAAGCAGGGGCTTTAAATCGGGTAAAAGGGAGGTGGAGAGCCGCCTGGAGATAGGGGCCCGCTCCCAGGTGTGTGTGGCCGAAGCAGGGGCTCTAAATTGGGTTAAAAGTGAAGTGGAGAGCCGCCTGGAGATAGGGGCCCGCT
>NC_136008.1:32192267-32194767 GCF_048128805.1 Centroberyx gerrardi | reverse complement strand
CAGGGGCTCTAAATTGGGTTAAAAGTGAAGTGGAGAGCCGCCTGGAGATAGGGGCCCGCTCCCAGGTGTGTGTGGCCGAAGCAGGGGCTTTAAATCGGGTAAAAGGGAGGTGGAGAGCCGCCTGGAGATAGGGGCCCGCTCCCAGGTGTGTGTGGCCGAAGCAGGGGCTTTAAATCGGGTAAAAGGGAGGTGGAGAGCCGCCTGGAGATAGGGGGCCGCTCCCAGGTGTGTGTGGCCGAAGCAGGGGCTTTAAATCGGGTAAAAGGGAGGTGGAGAGCCGCCTGGAGATAGGGGCCCGCTCCCAGGTGTGTGTGGCCGAAGCAGGGGCTTTAAATCGGGTAAAAGGGAGGTGGAGAGCCGCCTGGAGATAGGGGCCCGCTCCCAGGTGTGTGTGGCCGAAGCAGGGGCTCTAAATTGGGTTAAAAGTGAAGTGGAGAGCCGCCTGGAGATAGGGGCCCGCTCCCAGGTGTGTGTGGCCGAAGCAGGGGCTTTAAATCGGGTAAAAGGGAGGTGGAGAGCCGCCTGGAGATAGGGGCCCGCTCCCAGGTGTGTGTGGCCGAAGCAGGGGCTTTAAATCGGGTAAAAGGGAGGTGGAGAGCCGCCTGGAGATAGGGGGCCGCTCCCAGGTGTGTGTGGCCGAAGCAGGGGCTTTAAATCGGGTAAAAGGGAGGTGGAGAGCCGCCTGGAGATAGGGGCCCGCTCCCAGGTGTGTGTGGCCGAAGCAGGGGCTTTAAATCGGGTAAAAGGGAGGTGGAGAGCCGCCTGGAGATAGGGGCCCGCTCCCAGGTGTGTGTGGCCGAAGCAGGGGCTCTAAATTGGGTTAAAAGTGAAGTGGAGAGCCGCCTGGAGATAGGGGCCCGCTCCCAGGTGTGTGTGGCCGAAGCAGGGGCTTTAAATCGGGTAAAAGGGAGGTGGAGAGCCGCCTGGAGATAGGGGCCCGCTCCCAGGTGTGTGTGGCCGAAGCAGGGGCTTTAAATCGGGTAAAAGGGAGGTGGAGAGCCGCCTGGAGATAGGGGGCCGCTCCCAGGTGTGTGTGGCCGAAGCAGGGGCTTTAAATCGGGTAAAAGGGAGGTGGAGAGCCGCCTGGAGATAGGGGCCCGCTCCCAGGTGTGTGTGGCCGAAGCAGGGGCTTTAAATCGGGTAAAAGGGAGGTGGAGAGCCGCCTGGAGATAGGGGCCCGCTCCCAGGTGTGTGTGGCCGAAGCAGGGGCTCTAAATTGGGTTAAAAGTGAAGTGGAGAGCCGCCTGGAGATAGGGGCCCGCTCCCAGGTGTGTGTGGCCGAAGCAGGGGCTTTAAATCGGGTAAAAGGGAGGTGGAGAGCCGCCTGGAGATAGGGGGCCGCTCCCAGGTGTGTGTGGCCGAAGCAGGGGCTTTAAATCGGGTAAAAGGGAGGTGGAGAGCCGCCTGGAGATAGGGGCCCGCTCCCAGGTGTGTGTGGCCGAAGCAGGGGCTTTAAATCGGGTAAAAGGGAGGTGGAGAGCCGCCTGGAGATAGGGGCCCGCTCCCAGGTGTGTGTGGCCGAAGCAGGGGCTCTAAATTGGGTTAAAAGTGAAGTGGAGAGCCGCCTGGAGATAGGGGCCCGCTCCCAGGTGTGTGTGGCCGAAGCAGGGGCTTTAAATCGGGTAAAAGGGAGGTGGAGAGCCGCCTGGAGATAGGGGCCCGCTCCCAGGTGTGTGTGGCCGAAGCAGGGGCTTTAAATCGGGTAAAAGGGAGGTGGAGAGCCGCCTGGAGATAGGGGCCCGCTCCCAGGTGTGTGTGGCCGAAGCAGGGGCTCCAAATCCGGTAAAAGGGAGGTGGAGAGCCGACTGGAGATAGGGGGCGGATAGCAGGTGTGTGTGGCCGAAGAAGGGGCTCTAAATCGGGTAAAAGGGAGGTGGAGAGCCGCCTGGAGATAGGGGCCCGCTCCCAGGTGTGTGTGGCCGAAGCAGGGGCTCTAAATTGGGTAAAAGGGAGGTGGAGAGCCGACTGGAGATAGGGGGCCTCTCCCAGGTGTGTGTGGCCGAAGCAGGGGCTCTAAATTGGGTTAAAAGTGAGGTGGAGGGCCCCCTGGAGGTAGGGGGCCGATAGCAGGTGTGTGTGGCCGAAGAAGGGGCTCTAAATCGGGTAAAAGGGAGGTGGAGAGCCGCCTGGAGATAGGGGGCCGCTCCCGGGTCTCTGGGTCCGAAAAAGGGGTTGAAATTCGGGTAGAGTTGGGCCCCGCTCCTCGGCCTCTCTGGTGTTTGGGTTAAGTCCCCAGGACCAGAGAGGGGGAACAGCGGGGGCAGTGGCCCCGCTTCTCGGCCTCTCTGGTGTTTGGGCGAGTGACACGGTAAGGGGTGGTTTTGCAAACAGGCTAAGTCCCCAAGACCAGAGAGGGGGAACCACGCGGGCAGTGGCCCCGCTTCTCGGCCTCTCTGGTGTTTGGGCGAGTGACACGGTAAGGGGTGGTTTTGCAAACAGGCTAAGTCCCCAAGACCAGAGAGGGGGAACCACGCGGGCAGTGGCCCCGCTTCTCGGCCTC
>NC_136008.1:32179767-32182267 GCF_048128805.1 Centroberyx gerrardi | reverse complement strand
GTCCAACCGCCACCAGGGGCTCGGGGTGAAAATCCTGCCCGGGAAGAGGCGCACAGCCTCGGGCAGGGCGCCCCCCTACCATCCCTGGAGCTCCAGGGAGTACCAGGAGCAAATCCAAATAGAAAAAAAAAAGTTAAAGTCCAACTGCCACCAGGGGCTCGGGGTGAAAATCCTGCCCGGGAAGAGGCGCACAGCCTCGGGCAGGGCTTCCAGGGCGCCCCCCTACCTCCCTGGAGCTCCAGGGAGTACCAGGAGCAAATCCAAATAGAAAAAAAAAAGTTAAAGTCCAACCGCCACCAGGAGCTCGGTGTGAAAATCCTGCCCGGGAAGAGGCGCACAGCCTCGGGCAGGGCTTCCAGGGCGCCCCCCTACCTCCCTGGAGCTCCAGGGAGTACCAGGAGCAAATCCAAATAGAAAAAAAAAAGGTTAAAGTCCAACCGCCACCAGGGGCTCGGGGTGAAAATCCTGCCCGGGAAGAGGCGCACAGCCTCGGGCAGGGCTTCCAGGGCGCCCCCCTACCTCCCTGGAGCTCCAGGGAGTACCAGGAGCAGAAAGAAATATTTTGTTTAAAAAAAAGACAAAGTGCTGCGGCACTTAGGCTGTGGGGCGAAAACAGGCGGAGTACCAGGAGCACAAAGTTTAAGTTGGAGTACCAGGGGCACCAAAGATTAAGTTGGTACACCAGGGGCACCAAAGTTTGAGTTGGTATACCAGGAGCAGGAAAGTTTGGGCGGATGGTAGTCTGCTTGTATCCGGGGAGGGGTGCTTAAGAGTGGGTCTGCAGGTTCGGCTGGTGCTGGGGTTCCTGGATGGTGGAGGTTAGGGGCCGGAGATAGGGGGCAGCTAACAGGTGTGTGGGTGGCCGAGGCAGGGGCTCCAAATTGGGGTAAAAGTGAGGTGGAGGGCCCCCTGGAGGTAGGGGGCCGATAGCAGGTGTGTGTGGCCGAAGCAGGTGCTCTAAATTGGGTAAAAGGGAGGTGGAGAGCCGCCTGGAGATAGAGGGCCGCTCCCCGGTGTGTGTGGCCGAAGCAGGGGCTTTAAATCGGGTAAAAGGGAGGTGGAGAGCCGCCTGGAGATAGGGGGCCGCTCCCAGGTGTGTGTGGCCGAAGCAGGGGCTTTAAATCGGGTAAAAGGGAGGTGGAGAGCCGCCTGGAGATAGGGGCCCGCTCCCAGGTGTGTGTGGCCGAAGCAGGGGCTTTAAATCGGGTAAAAGGGAGGTGGAGAGCCGCCTGGAGATAGGGGCCCGCTCCCAGGTGTGTGTGGCCGAAGCAGGGGCTCTAAATTGGGTTAAAAGTGAAGTGGAGAGCCGCCTGGAGATAGGGGCCCGCTCCCAGGTGTGTGTGGCCGAAGCAGGGGCTTTAAATCGGGTAAAAGGGAGGTGGAGAGCCGCCTGGAGATAGGGGCCCGCTCCCAGGTGTGTGTGGCCGAAGCAGGGGCTTTAAATCGGGTAAAAGGGAGGTGGAGAGCCGCCTGGAGATAGGGGGCCGCTCCCAGGTGTGTGTGGCCGAAGCAGGGGCTTTAAATCGGGTAAAAGGGAGGTGGAGAGCCGCCTGGAGATAGGGGCCCGCTCCCAGGTGTGTGTGGCCGAAGCAGGGGCTTTAAATCGGGTAAAAGGGAGGTGGAGAGCCGCCTGGAGATAGGGGCCCGCTCCCAGGTGTGTGTGGCCGAAGCAGGGGCTCTAAATTGGGTTAAAAGTGAAGTGGAGAGCCGCCTGGAGATAGGGGCCCGCTCCCAGGTGTGTGTGGCCGAAGCAGGGGCTTTAAATCGGGTAAAAGGGAGGTGGAGAGCCGCCTGGAGATAGGGGCCCGCTCCCAGGTGTGTGTGGCCGAAGCAGGGGCTTTAAATCGGGTAAAAGGGAGGTGGAGAGCCGCCTGGAGATAGGGGGCCGCTCCCAGGTGTGTGTGGCCGAAGCAGGGGCTTTAAATCGGGTAAAAGGGAGGTGGAGAGCCGCCTGGAGATAGGGGCCCGCTCCCAGGTGTGTGTGGCCGAAGCAGGGGCTTTAAATCGGGTAAAAGGGAGGTGGAGAGCCGCCTGGAGATAGGGGCCCGCTCCCAGGTGTGTGTGGCCGAAGCAGGGGCTCTAAATTGGGTTAAAAGTGAAGTGGAGAGCCGCCTGGAGATAGGGGCCCGCTCCCAGGTGTGTGTGGCCGAAGCAGGGGCTTTAAATCGGGTAAAAGGGAGGTGGAGAGCCGCCTGGAGATAGGGGCCCGCTCCCAGGTGTGTGTGGCCGAAGCAGGGGCTTTAAATCGGGTAAAAGGGAGGTGGAGAGCCGCCTGGAGATAGGGGGCCGCTCCCAGGTGTGTGTGGCCGAAGCAGGGGCTTTAAATCGGGTAAAAGGGAGGTGGAGAGCCGCCTGGAGATAGGGGCCCGCTCCCAGGTGTGTGTGGCCGAAGCAGGGGCTTTAAATCGGGTAAAAGGGAGGTGGAGAGCCGCCTGGAGATAGGGGCCCGCTCCCAGGTGTGTGTGGCCGAAGCAGGGGCTCTAAATTGGGTTAAAAGTGA
>NC_136008.1:32164767-32167267 GCF_048128805.1 Centroberyx gerrardi | reverse complement strand
GGAGATAGGGGCCCGCTCCCAGGTGTGTGTGGCCGAAGCAGGGGCTCTAAATTGGGTTAAAAGTGAAGTGGAGAGCCGCCTGGAGATAGGGGCCCGCTCCCAGGTGTGTGTGGCCGAAGCAGGGGCTTTAAATCGGGTAAAAGGGAGGTGGAGAGCCGCCTGGAGATAGGGGCCCGCTCCCAGGTGTGTGTGGCCGAAGCAGGGGCTTTAAATCGGGTAAAAGGGAGGTGGAGAGCCGCCTGGAGATAGGGGGCCGCTCCCAGGTGTGTGTGGCCGAAGCAGGGGCTTTAAATCGGGTAAAAGGGAGGTGGAGAGCCGCCTGGAGATAGGGGCCCGCTCCCAGGTGTGTGTGGCCGAAGCAGGGGCTTTAAATCGGGTAAAAGGGAGGTGGAGAGCCGCCTGGAGATAGGGGCCCGCTCCCAGGTGTGTGTGGCCGAAGCAGGGGCTCTAAATTGGGTTAAAAGTGAAGTGGAGAGCCGCCTGGAGATAGGGGCCCGCTCCCAGGTGTGTGTGGCCGAAGCAGGGGCTTTAAATCGGGTAAAAGGGAGGTGGAGAGCCGCCTGGAGATAGGGGCCCGCTCCCAGGTGTGTGTGGCCGAAGCAGGGGCTTTAAATCGGGTAAAAGGGAGGTGGAGAGCCGCCTGGAGATAGGGGGCCGCTCCCAGGTGTGTGTGGCCGAAGCAGGGGCTTTAAATCGGGTAAAAGGGAGGTGGAGAGCCGCCTGGAGATAGGGGCCCGCTCCCAGGTGTGTGTGGCCGAAGCAGGGGCTTTAAATCGGGTAAAAGGGAGGTGGAGAGCCGCCTGGAGATAGGGGCCCGCTCCCAGGTGTGTGTGGCCGAAGCAGGGGCTCTAAATTGGGTTAAAAGTGAAGTGGAGAGCCGCCTGGAGATAGGGGCCCGCTCCCAGGTGTGTGTGGCCGAAGCAGGGGCTTTAAATCGGGTAAAAGGGAGGTGGAGAGCCGCCTGGAGATAGGGGCCCGCTCCCAGGTGTGTGTGGCCGAAGCAGGGGCTTTAAATCGGGTAAAAGGGAGGTGGAGAGCCGCCTGGAGATAGGGGGCCGCTCCCAGGTGTGTGTGGCCGAAGCAGGGGCTTTAAATCGGGTAAAAGGGAGGTGGAGAGCCGCCTGGAGATAGGGGCCCGCTCCCAGGTGTGTGTGGCCGAAGCAGGGGCTTTAAATCGGGTAAAAGGGAGGTGGAGAGCCGCCTGGAGATAGGGGCCCGCTCCCAGGTGTGTGTGGCCGAAGCAGGGGCTCTAAATTGGGTTAAAAGTGAAGTGGAGAGCCGCCTGGAGATAGGGGCCCGCTCCCAGGTGTGTGTGGCCGAAGCAGGGGCTTTAAATCGGGTAAAAGGGAGGTGGAGAGCCGCCTGGAGATAGGGGCCCGCTCCCAGGTGTGTGTGGCCGAAGCAGGGGCTTTAAATCGGGTAAAAGGGAGGTGGAGAGCCGCCTGGAGATAGGGGGCCGCTCCCAGGTGTGTGTGGCCGAAGCAGGGGCTTTAAATCGGGTAAAAGGGAGGTGGAGAGCCGCCTGGAGATAGGGGCCCGCTCCCAGGTGTGTGTGGCCGAAGCAGGGGCTTTAAATCGGGTAAAAGGGAGGTGGAGAGCCGCCTGGAGATAGGGGCCCGCTCCCAGGTGTGTGTGGCCGAAGCAGGGGCTCTAAATTGGGTTAAAAGTGAAGTGGAGAGCCGCCTGGAGATAGGGGCCCGCTCCCAGGTGTGTGTGGCCGAAGCAGGGGCTTTAAATCGGGTAAAAGGGAGGTGGAGAGCCGCCTGGAGATAGGGGCCCGCTCCCAGGTGTGTGTGGCCGAAGCAGGGGCTTTAAATCGGGTAAAAGGGAGGTGGAGAGCCGCCTGGAGATAGGGGGCCGCTCCCAGGTGTGTGTGGCCGAAGCAGGGGCTTTAAATCGGGTAAAAGGGAGGTGGAGAGCCGCCTGGAGATAGGGGCCCGCTCCCAGGTGTGTGTGGCCGAAGCAGGGGCTTTAAATCGGGTAAAAGGGAGGTGGAGAGCCGCCTGGAGATAGGGGCCCGCTCCCAGGTGTGTGTGGCCGAAGCAGGGGCTCTAAATTGGGTTAAAAGTGAAGTGGAGAGCCGCCTGGAGATAGGGGCCCGCTCCCAGGTGTGTGTGGCCGAAGCAGGGGCTTTAAATCGGGTAAAAGGGAGGTGGAGAGCCGCCTGGAGATAGGGGGCCGCTCCCAGGTGTGTGTGGCCGAAGCAGGGGCTTTAAATCGGGTAAAAGGGAGGTGGAGAGCCGCCTGGAGATAGGGGCCCGCTCCCAGGTGTGTGTGGCCGAAGCAGGGGCTTTAAATCGGGTAAAAGGGAGGTGGAGAGCCGCCTGGAGATAGGGGCCCGCTCCCAGGTGTGTGTGGCCGAAGCAGGGGCTCTAAATTGGGTTAAAAGTGAAGTGGAGAGCCGCCTGGAGATAGGGGCCCGCTCCCAGGTGTGTGTGGCCGAAGCAGGGGCTTTAAATCGGGTAAAAGGGAGGTGGAGAGCCGCCTGGAGATAGGGGCC
>NC_136008.1:32137267-32139767 GCF_048128805.1 Centroberyx gerrardi | reverse complement strand
AGGTGTGTGTGGCCGAAGCAGGGGCTTTAAATCGGGTAAAAGGGAGGTGGAGAGCCGCCTGGAGATAGGGGCCCGCTCCCAGGTGTGTGTGGCCGAAGCAGGGGCTTTAAATCGGGTAAAAGGGAGGTGGAGAGCCGCCTGGAGATAGGGGCCCGCTCCCAGGTGTGTGTGGCCGAAGCAGGGGCTCTAAATTGGGTTAAAAGTGAAGTGGAGAGCCGCCTGGAGATAGGGGCCCGCTCCCAGGTGTGTGTGGCCGAAGCAGGGGCTTTAAATCGGGTAAAAGGGAGGTGGAGAGCCGCCTGGAGATAGGGGCCCGCTCCCAGGTGTGTGTGGCCGAAGCAGGGGCTTTAAATCGGGTAAAAGGGAGGTGGAGAGCCGCCTGGAGATAGGGGGCCGCTCCCAGGTGTGTGTGGCCGAAGCAGGGGCTTTAAATCGGGTAAAAGGGAGGTGGAGAGCCGCCTGGAGATAGGGGCCCGCTCCCAGGTGTGTGTGGCCGAAGCAGGGGCTTTAAATCGGGTAAAAGGGAGGTGGAGAGCCGCCTGGAGATAGGGGCCCGCTCCCAGGTGTGTGTGGCCGAAGCAGGGGCTCTAAATTGGGTTAAAAGTGAAGTGGAGAGCCGCCTGGAGATAGGGGCCCGCTCCCAGGTGTGTGTGGCCGAAGCAGGGGCTTTAAATCGGGTAAAAGGGAGGTGGAGAGCCGCCTGGAGATAGGGGGCCGCTCCCAGGTGTGTGTGGCCGAAGCAGGGGCTTTAAATCGGGTAAAAGGGAGGTGGAGAGCCGCCTGGAGATAGGGGCCCGCTCCCAGGTGTGTGTGGCCGAAGCAGGGGCTTTAAATCGGGTAAAAGGGAGGTGGAGAGCCGCCTGGAGATAGGGGCCCGCTCCCAGGTGTGTGTGGCCGAAGCAGGGGCTCTAAATTGGGTTAAAAGTGAAGTGGAGAGCCGCCTGGAGATAGGGGCCCGCTCCCAGGTGTGTGTGGCCGAAGCAGGGGCTTTAAATCGGGTAAAAGGGAGGTGGAGAGCCGCCTGGAGATAGGGGCCCGCTCCCAGGTGTGTGTGGCCGAAGCAGGGGCTTTAAATCGGGTAAAAGGGAGGTGGAGAGCCGCCTGGAGATAGGGGCCCGCTCCCAGGTGTGTGTGGCCGAAGCAGGGGCTCCAAATCCGGTAAAAGGGAGGTGGAGAGCCGACTGGAGATAGGGGGCGGATAGCAGGTGTGTGTGGCCGAAGAAGGGGCTCTAAATCGGGTAAAAGGGAGGTGGAGAGCCGCCTGGAGATAGGGGCCCGCTCCCAGGTGTGTGTGGCCGAAGCAGGGGCTCTAAATTGGGTAAAAGGGAGGTGGAGAGCCGACTGGAGATAGGGGGCCTCTCCCAGGTGTGTGTGGCCGAAGCAGGGGCTCTAAATTGGGTTAAAAGTGAGGTGGAGGGCCCCCTGGAGGTAGGGGGCCGATAGCAGGTGTGTGTGGCCGAAGAAGGGGCTCTAAATCGGGTAAAAGGGAGGTGGAGAGCCGCCTGGAGATAGGGGGCCGCTCCCGGGTCTCTGGGTCCGAAAAAGGGGTTGAAATTCGGGTAGAGTTGGGCCCCGCTCCTCGGCCTCTCTGGTGTTTGGGTTAAGTCCCCAGGACCAGAGAGGGGGAACAGCGGGGGCAGTGGCCCCGCTTCTCGGCCTCTCTGGTGTTTGGGCGAGTGACACGGTAAGGGGTGGTTTTGCAAACAGGCTAAGTCCCCAAGACCAGAGAGGGGGAACCACGCGGGCAGTGGCCCCGCTTCTCGGCCTCTCTGGTGTTTGGGCGAGTGACACGGTAAGGGGTGGTTTTGCAAACAGGCTAAGTCCCCAAGACCAGAGAGGGGGAACCACGCGGGCAGTGGCCCCGCTTCTCGGCCTCTCTGGTGTTTGGGCGAGTGACACGGTAAGGGGTGGTTTTGCAAACAGGCTAAGTCCCCAAGACCAGAGAGGGGGAACCACGCGGGCAGTGGCCCCGCTTCTCGGCCTCTCTGGTGTTTGGGCGAGTGACACGGTAAGGGGTGGTTTTGCAAACAGGCAAAGTCCCCAAGACCAGAGAGGGGGAACAGCGGGGGCAGTGGCCCCGCTTCTCGGCCTCTCTGGTGTTTGGGCGAGTGACACGGTAAGGGGTGGTTTTGCAAACAGGCAAAGTCCCCAAGACCAGAGAGGGGGAACAGCGGGGGCAGTGGCCCCGCTTCTCGGCCTCTCTGGTGTTTGGGCGAGTGACACGGTAAGGGGTGGTTTTGCAAACAGGCAAAGTCCCCAAGACCAGAGAGGGGGAACCACGCGGGCAGTGGCCCCGCTTCTCGGCCTCTCTGGTGTTTGGGCGAGTGACACGGTAAGGGGTGGTTTTGCAAACAGGCAAAGTCCCCAAGACCAGAGAGGGGGAACAGCGGGGGCAGTGGCCCCGCTTCTCGGCCTCTCTGGTGTTTGGGCGAGTGACACGGTAAGGGGTGGTTTTGCAAACAGGCTAAGTCCCCAAGACCAGAGAGGGGGAACCACGCGG
>NC_136008.1:32124767-32127267 GCF_048128805.1 Centroberyx gerrardi | reverse complement strand
GCACAGCCTCGGGCAAGGCGCCCCCCTACCATCCCTGGAGCTCCAGGGAGTACCAGGAGCAAATCCAAATAGAAAAAAAAAAGTTAAAGTCCAACCGCCACCAGGGGCTCGGGGTGAAAATCCTGCCCGGGAAGAGGCGCACAGCCTCGGGCAGGGCTTCCAGGGCGCCCCCCTACCTCCCTGGAGCTCCAGGGAGTACCAGGAGCAAATCCAAATAGAAAAAAAAAAGTTAAAGTCCAACCGCCACCAGGGGCTCGGGGTGAAAATCCTGCCCGGGAAGAGGCGCACAGCCTCGGGCAGGGCTTCCAGGGCGCCCCCCTACCTCCCTGGAGCTCCAGGGAGTACCAGGAGCAGAAAGAAATATTTTGTTTAAAAAAATGACAAAGTGCTGCGGCACTTAGGCTGTGGGGCGAAAACAGGCGGAGTACCAGGAGCACAAAGTTTAAGTTGGAGTACCAGGGGCACCAAAGTTTGAGTTGGTATACCAGGAGCAGGAAAGTTTGGGCGGATGGTAGTCTGCTTGTATCCGGGGATGGGTGCTTAAGAGTGGGTCTGCAGGTTCGGCTGGTGCTGGGGTTCCTGGATGGTGGAGGTTAGGGGCCGGAGATAGGGGGCAGCTAACAGGTGTGTGGGTGGCCGAGGCAGGGGCTCCAAATTGGGGTAAAAGTGAGGTGGAGGGCCCCCTGGAGGTAGGGGGCCGATAGCAGGTGTGTGTGGCCGAAGCAGGGGCTCTAAATTGGGTAAAAGGGAGGTGGAGAGCCGCCTGGAGGTAGGGGGCGGAAAGCAGGTGTGTGTGGCCGAAGAAGGGGCTTTAAATCGGGTAAAAGGGAGGTGGAGAGCCGCCTGGAGATAGGGGGCCCGCTCCCAGGTGTGTGTGGCCGAAGCAGGGGCTTTAAATCGGGTAAAAGGGAGGTGGAGAGCCGCCTGGAGATAGGGGCCCGCTCCCAGGTGTGTGTGGCCGAAGCAGGGGCTTTAAATCGGGTAAAAGGGAGGTGGAGAGCCGCCTGGAGATAGGGGCCCGCTCCCAGGTGTGTGTGGCCGAAGCAGGTGCTCTAAATTGGGTTAAAAGTGAAGTGGAGAGCCGCCCGGAGATAGGGGGCCTCTCCCAGGTGTGTGTGGCCGAAGCAGGTGCTCTAAATTGGGTTAAAAGTGAAGTGGAGAGCCGCCCGGAGATAGGGGCCCGCTCCCAGGTGTGTGTGGCCGAAGCAGGGGCTCTAAATTGGGTTAAAAGTGAAGTGGAGAGCCGCCTGGAGATAGGGGCCCGCTCCCAGGTGTGTGTGGCCGAAGCAGGGGCTTTAAATCGGGTAAAAGGGAGGTGGAGAGCCGCCTGGAGATAGGGGCCCGCTCCCAGGTGTGTGTGGCCGAAGCAGGGGCTTTAAATCGGGTAAAAGGGAGGTGGAGAGCCGCCTGGAGATAGGGGCCCGCTCCCAGGTGTGTGTGGCCAAAGCAGGGGCTCTAAATTGGGTTAAAAGTGAAGTGGAGAGCCGCCTGGAGATAGGGGCCCGCTCCCAGGTGTGTGTGGCCGAAGCAGGGGCTCTAAATTGGGTTAAAAGTGAAGTGGAGAGCCGCCTGGAGATAGGGGCCCGCTCCCAGGTGTGTGTGGCCGAAGCAGGTGCTCTAAATTGGGTAAAAGGGAGGTGGAGAGCCGCCTGGAGATAGGGGCCCGCTCCCAGGTGTGTGTGGCCGAAGCAGGGGCTCTAAATTGGGTTAAAAGTGAAGTGGAGAGCCGCCAGGAGATAGGGGGCTTCTCCCAGGTGTGTGTGGCCGAAGCAGGTGCTCTAAATTGGGTTAAAAGTGAAGTGGAGAGCCGCCTGGAGATAGGGGCCCGCTCCCAGGTGTGTGTGGCCGAAGCAGGGGCTCTAAATTGGGTTAAAAGTGAAGTGGAGAGCCGCCTGGAGATAGGGGCCCGCTCCCAGGTGTGTGTGGCCGAAGCAGGGGCTCTAAATTGGTTTAAAAGTGAAGTGGAGAGCCGCCTGGAGATAGGGGCCCGCTCCCAGGTGTGTGTGGCCGAAGCAGGGGCTCTAAATTGGGTAAAAGGGAGGTGGAGAGCCGCCTGGAGATAGAGGGCCGCTCCCCGGTGTGTGTGGCCGAAGCAGGTGCTCTAACTTGGGTTAAAAGTGAAGTGGAGGGCCCCCTGGAGGTAGGGGGCCGATAGCAGGTGTGTGTGGCCGAAGAAGGGGCTCTAAATCGGGTAAAAGGGAGGTGGAGAGCCGCCCGGAGATAGGGGGCCTCTCCCAGGTGTGTGTGGCCGAAGCAGGGGCTCCAAATCCGGTAAAAGGGAGGTGGAGAGCCGACTGGAGATAGGGGGCGGATAGCAGGTGTGTGTGGCCGAAGAAGGGGCTCTAAATCGGGTAAAAGGGAGGTGGAGAGCCGCCTGGAGATAGGGGCCCGCTCCCAGGTGTGTGTGGCCGAAGCAGGGGCTCTAAATTGGGTAAAAGGGAGGTGGAGAGCCGACTGGAGATAGGGGGCCTCTCCCAGGTGTGTGTGGCCGAAGCAGGGG
>NC_136008.1:32109767-32112267 GCF_048128805.1 Centroberyx gerrardi | reverse complement strand
GTGTGGGTGGCCGAGGCAGGGGCTCCAAATTGGGGTAAAAGTGAGGTGGAGGGCCCCCTGGAGGTAGGGGGCCGATAGCAGGTGTGTGTGGCCGAAGCAGGTGCTCTAAATTGGGTAAAAGGGAGGTGGAGAGCCGCCTGGAGATAGAGGGCCGCTCCCCGGTGTGTGTGGCCGAAGCAGGGGCTTTAAATCGGGTAAAAGGGAGGTGGAGAGCCGCCTGGAGATAGGGGGCCGCTCCCAGGTGTGTGTGGCCGAAGCAGGGGCTTTAAATCGGGTAAAAGGGAGGTGGAGAGCCGCCTGGAGATAGGGGCCCGCTCCCAGGTGTGTGTGGCCGAAGCAGGGGCTTTAAATCGGGTAAAAGGGAGGTGGAGAGCCGCCTGGAGATAGGGGCCCGCTCCCAGGTGTGTGTGGCCGAAGCAGGGGCTCTAAATTGGGTTAAAAGTGAAGTGGAGAGCCGCCTGGAGATAGGGGCCCGCTCCCAGGTGTGTGTGGCCGAAGCAGGGGCTTTAAATCGGGTAAAAGGGAGGTGGAGAGCCGCCTGGAGATAGGGGCCCGCTCCCAGGTGTGTGTGGCCGAAGCAGGGGCTTTAAATCGGGTAAAAGGGAGGTGGAGAGCCGCCTGGAGATAGGGGGCCGCTCCCAGGTGTGTGTGGCCGAAGCAGGGGCTTTAAATCGGGTAAAAGGGAGGTGGAGAGCCGCCTGGAGATAGGGGCCCGCTCCCAGGTGTGTGTGGCCGAAGCAGGGGCTTTAAATCGGGTAAAAGGGAGGTGGAGAGCCGCCTGGAGATAGGGGCCCGCTCCCAGGTGTGTGTGGCCGAAGCAGGGGCTCTAAATTGGGTTAAAAGTGAAGTGGAGAGCCGCCTGGAGATAGGGGCCCGCTCCCAGGTGTGTGTGGCCGAAGCAGGGGCTTTAAATCGGGTAAAAGGGAGGTGGAGAGCCGCCTGGAGATAGGGGCCCGCTCCCAGGTGTGTGTGGCCGAAGCAGGGGCTTTAAATCGGGTAAAAGGGAGGTGGAGAGCCGCCTGGAGATAGGGGGCCGCTCCCAGGTGTGTGTGGCCGAAGCAGGGGCTTTAAATCGGGTAAAAGGGAGGTGGAGAGCCGCCTGGAGATAGGGGCCCGCTCCCAGGTGTGTGTGGCCGAAGCAGGGGCTTTAAATCGGGTAAAAGGGAGGTGGAGAGCCGCCTGGAGATAGGGGCCCGCTCCCAGGTGTGTGTGGCCGAAGCAGGGGCTCTAAATTGGGTTAAAAGTGAAGTGGAGAGCCGCCTGGAGATAGGGGCCCGCTCCCAGGTGTGTGTGGCCGAAGCAGGGGCTTTAAATCGGGTAAAAGGGAGGTGGAGAGCCGCCTGGAGATAGGGGCCCGCTCCCAGGTGTGTGTGGCCGAAGCAGGGGCTTTAAATCGGGTAAAAGGGAGGTGGAGAGCCGCCTGGAGATAGGGGGCCGCTCCCAGGTGTGTGTGGCCGAAGCAGGGGCTTTAAATCGGGTAAAAGGGAGGTGGAGAGCCGCCTGGAGATAGGGGCCCGCTCCCAGGTGTGTGTGGCCGAAGCAGGGGCTTTAAATCGGGTAAAAGGGAGGTGGAGAGCCGCCTGGAGATAGGGGCCCGCTCCCAGGTGTGTGTGGCCGAAGCAGGGGCTCTAAATTGGGTTAAAAGTGAAGTGGAGAGCCGCCTGGAGATAGGGGCCCGCTCCCAGGTGTGTGTGGCCGAAGCAGGGGCTTTAAATCGGGTAAAAGGGAGGTGGAGAGCCGCCTGGAGATAGGGGGCCGCTCCCAGGTGTGTGTGGCCGAAGCAGGGGCTTTAAATCGGGTAAAAGGGAGGTGGAGAGCCGCCTGGAGATAGGGGCCCGCTCCCAGGTGTGTGTGGCCGAAGCAGGGGCTTTAAATCGGGTAAAAGGGAGGTGGAGAGCCGCCTGGAGATAGGGGCCCGCTCCCAGGTGTGTGTGGCCGAAGCAGGGGCTCTAAATTGGGTTAAAAGTGAAGTGGAGAGCCGCCTGGAGATAGGGGCCCGCTCCCAGGTGTGTGTGGCCGAAGCAGGGGCTTTAAATCGGGTAAAAGGGAGGTGGAGAGCCGCCTGGAGATAGGGGCCCGCTCCCAGGTGTGTGTGGCCGAAGCAGGGGCTTTAAATCGGGTAAAAGGGAGGTGGAGAGCCGCCTGGAGATAGGGGCCCGCTCCCAGGTGTGTGTGGCCGAAGCAGGGGCTCCAAATCCGGTAAAAGGGAGGTGGAGAGCCGACTGGAGATAGGGGGCGGATAGCAGGTGTGTGTGGCCGAAGAAGGGGCTCTAAATCGGGTAAAAGGGAGGTGGAGAGCCGCCTGGAGATAGGGGCCCGCTCCCAGGTGTGTGTGGCCGAAGCAGGGGCTCTAAATTGGGTAAAAGGGAGGTGGAGAGCCGACTGGAGATAGGGGGCCTCTCCCAGGTGTGTGTGGCCGAAGCAGGGGCTCTAAATTGGGTTAAAAGTGAGGTGGAGGGCCCCCTGGAGGTAGGGGGCCGATAGCAGGTGTGTGTGGCCG
>NC_136008.1:32097267-32099767 GCF_048128805.1 Centroberyx gerrardi | reverse complement strand
TAAAGTCCAACCGCCACCAGGGGCTCGGTGTGAAAATCCTGCCCGGGAAGAGGCGCACAGCCTCGGGCAAGGCGCCCCCCTACCATCCCTGGAGCTCCAGGGAGTACCAGGAGCAAATCCAAATAGAAAAAAAAAAGTTAAAGTCCAACCGCCACCAGGGGCTCGGGGTGAAAGCCCTGCCCGGGAAGGGGCGCACAGCCTCGGGCAGGGCGCCCCCCTACCATCCCTGGAGCTCCAGGGAGTACCAGGAGCAAATCCAAATAGAAAAAAAAAAGTTAAAGTCCAACCGCCACCAGGGGCTCGGGGTGAAAGCCCTGCCCGGGAAGGGGCGCACAGCCTCGGGCAGGGCGCCCCCCTACCATCCCTGGAGCTCCAGGGAGTACCAGGAGCAAATCCAAATAGAAAAAAAAAAGTTAAAGTCCAACCGCCACCAGGGGCTCGGGGTGAAAATCCTGCCCGGGAAGAGGCGCACAGCCTCGGGCAGGGCGCCCCCCTACCATCCCTGGAGCTCCAGGGAGTACCAGGAGCAAATCCAAATAGAAAAAAAAAAGTTAAAGTCCAACTGCCACCAGGGGCTCGGGGTGAAAATCCTGCCCGGGAAGAGGCGCACAGCCTCGGGCAGGGCTTCCAGGGCGCCCCCCTACCTCCCTGGAGCTCCAGGGAGTACCAGGAGCAAATCCAAATAGAAAAAAAAAAGTTAAAGTCCAACCGCCACCAGGAGCTCGGTGTGAAAATCCTGCCCGGGAAGAGGCGCACAGCCTCGGGCAGGGCTTCCAGGGCGCCCCCCTACCTCCCTGGAGCTCCAGGGAGTACCAGGAGCAAATCCAAATAGAAAAAAAAAAGGTTAAAGTCCAACCGCCACCAGGGGCTCGGGGTGAAAATCCTGCCCGGGAAGAGGCGCACAGCCTCGGGCAGGGCTTCCAGGGCGCCCCCCTACCTCCCTGGAGCTCCAGGGAGTACCAGGAGCAGAAAGAAATATTTTGTTTAAAAAAAGACAAAGTGCTGCGGCACTTAGGCTGTGGGGCGAAAACAGGCGGAGTACCAGGAGCACAAAGTTTAAGTTGGAGTACCAGGGGCACCAAAGATTAAGTTGGTACACCAGGGGCACCAAAGTTTGAGTTGGTATACCAGGAGCAGGAAAGTTTGGGCGGATGGTAGTCTGCTTGTATCCGGGGAGGGGTGCTTAAGAGTGGGTCTGCAGGTTCGGCTGGTGCTGGGGTTCCTGGATGGTGGAGGTTAGGGGCCGGAGATAGGGGGCAGCTAACAGGTGTGTGGGTGGCCGAGGCAGGGGCTCCAAATTGGGGTAAAAGTGAGGTGGAGGGCCCCCTGGAGGTAGGGGGCCGATAGCAGGTGTGTGTGGCCGAAGCAGGTGCTCTAAATTGGGTAAAAGGGAGGTGGAGAGCCGCCTGGAGATAGAGGGCCGCTCCCCGGTGTGTGTGGCCGAAGCAGGGGCTTTAAATCGGGTAAAAGGGAGGTGGAGAGCCGCCTGGAGATAGGGGGCCGCTCCCAGGTGTGTGTGGCCGAAGCAGGGGCTTTAAATCGGGTAAAAGGGAGGTGGAGAGCCGCCTGGAGATAGGGGCCCGCTCCCAGGTGTGTGTGGCCGAAGCAGGGGCTTTAAATCGGGTAAAAGGGAGGTGGAGAGCCGCCTGGAGATAGGGGCCCGCTCCCAGGTGTGTGTGGCCGAAGCAGGGGCTCTAAATTGGGTTAAAAGTGAAGTGGAGAGCCGCCTGGAGATAGGGGCCCGCTCCCAGGTGTGTGTGGCCGAAGCAGGGGCTTTAAATCGGGTAAAAGGGAGGTGGAGAGCCGCCTGGAGATAGGGGCCCGCTCCCAGGTGTGTGTGGCCGAAGCAGGGGCTTTAAATCGGGTAAAAGGGAGGTGGAGAGCCGCCTGGAGATAGGGGGCCCGCTCCCAGGTGTGTGTGGCCGAAGCAGGGGCTTTAAATCGGGTAAAAGGGAGGTGGAGAGCCGCCTGGAGATAGGGGCCCGCTCCCAGGTGTGTGTGGCCGAAGCAGGGGCTTTAAATCGGGTAAAAGGGAGGTGGAGAGCCGCCTGGAGATAGGGGCCCGCTCCCAGGTGTGTGTGGCCGAAGCAGGGGCTCTAAATCTGGGTAAAAGTGAAGTGGAGAGCCGCCTGGAGATAGGGGCCCGCTCCCAGGTGTGTGTGGCCGAAGCAGGGGCTTTAAATCGGGTAAAAGGGAGGTGGAGAGCCGCCTGGAGATAGGGGCCCGCTCCCAGGTGTGTGTGGCCGAAGCAGGGGCTTTAAATCGGGTAAAAGGGAGGTGGAGAGCCGCCTGGAGATAGGGGCCCGCTCCCAGGTGTGTGTGGCCGAAGCAGGGGCTTTAAATCGGGTAAAAGGGAGGTGGAGAGCCGCCTGGAGATAGGGGCCCGCTCCCAGGTGTGTGTGGCCGAAGCAGGGGCTTTAAATCGGGTAAAAGGGAGGTGGAGAGCCGCCTGGAGATAGGGGCCCGCTCCCAGGTGTGTGTGGCCGAAGCAGGGGCTTTA
>NC_136008.1:32082267-32084767 GCF_048128805.1 Centroberyx gerrardi | reverse complement strand
GGAGGTTAGGGGCCGGAGATAGGGGGCAGCTAACAGGTGTGTGGGTGGCCGAGGCAGGGGCTCCAAATTGGGGTAAAAGTGAGGTGGAGGGCCCCCTGGAGGTAGGGGGCCGATAGCAGGTGTGTGTGGCCGAAGCAGGTGCTCTAAATTGGGTAAAAGGGAGGTGGAGAGCCGCCTGGAGATAGAGGGCCGCTCCCCGGTGTGTGTGGCCGAAGCAGGGGCTTTAAATCGGGTAAAAGGGAGGTGGAGAGCCGCCTGGAGATAGGGGGCCGCTCCCAGGTGTGTGTGGCCGAAGCAGGGGCTTTAAATCGGGTAAAAGGGAGGTGGAGAGCCGCCTGGAGATAGGGGCCCGCTCCCAGGTGTGTGTGGCCGAAGCAGGGGCTTTAAATCGGGTAAAAGGGAGGTGGAGAGCCGCCTGGAGATAGGGGCCCGCTCCCAGGTGTGTGTGGCCGAAGCAGGGGCTCTAAATTGGGTTAAAAGTGAAGTGGAGAGCCGCCTGGAGATAGGGGCCCGCTCCCAGGTGTGTGTGGCCGAAGCAGGGGCTTTAAATCGGGTAAAAGGGAGGTGGAGAGCCGCCTGGAGATAGGGGCCCGCTCCCAGGTGTGTGTGGCCGAAGCAGGGGCTTTAAATCGGGTAAAAGGGAGGTGGAGAGCCGCCTGGAGATAGGGGGCCGCTCCCAGGTGTGTGTGGCCGAAGCAGGGGCTTTAAATCGGGTAAAAGGGAGGTGGAGAGCCGCCTGGAGATAGGGGCCCGCTCCCAGGTGTGTGTGGCCGAAGCAGGGGCTTTAAATCGGGTAAAAGGGAGGTGGAGAGCCGCCTGGAGATAGGGGCCCGCTCCCAGGTGTGTGTGGCCGAAGCAGGGGCTCTAAATTGGGTTAAAAGTGAAGTGGAGAGCCGCCTGGAGATAGGGGCCCGCTCCCAGGTGTGTGTGGCCGAAGCAGGGGCTTTAAATCGGGTAAAAGGGAGGTGGAGAGCCGCCTGGAGATAGGGGCCCGCTCCCAGGTGTGTGTGGCCGAAGCAGGGGCTTTAAATCGGGTAAAAGGGAGGTGGAGAGCCGCCTGGAGATAGGGGGCCGCTCCCAGGTGTGTGTGGCCGAAGCAGGGGCTTTAAATCGGGTAAAAGGGAGGTGGAGAGCCGCCTGGAGATAGGGGCCCGCTCCCAGGTGTGTGTGGCCGAAGCAGGGGCTTTAAATCGGGTAAAAGGGAGGTGGAGAGCCGCCTGGAGATAGGGGCCCGCTCCCAGGTGTGTGTGGCCGAAGCAGGGGCTCTAAATTGGGTTAAAAGTGAAGTGGAGAGCCGCCTGGAGATAGGGGCCCGCTCCCAGGTGTGTGTGGCCGAAGCAGGGGCTTTAAATCGGGTAAAAGGGAGGTGGAGAGCCGCCTGGAGATAGGGGCCCGCTCCCAGGTGTGTGTGGCCGAAGCAGGGGCTTTAAATCGGGTAAAAGGGAGGTGGAGAGCCGCCTGGAGATAGGGGGCCGCTCCCAGGTGTGTGTGGCCGAAGCAGGGGCTTTAAATCGGGTAAAAGGGAGGTGGAGAGCCGCCTGGAGATAGGGGCCCGCTCCCAGGTGTGTGTGGCCGAAGCAGGGGCTTTAAATCGGGTAAAAGGGAGGTGGAGAGCCGCCTGGAGATAGGGGCCCGCTCCCAGGTGTGTGTGGCCGAAGCAGGGGCTCTAAATTGGGTTAAAAGTGAAGTGGAGAGCCGCCTGGAGATAGGGGCCCGCTCCCAGGTGTGTGTGGCCGAAGCAGGGGCTTTAAATCGGGTAAAAGGGAGGTGGAGAGCCGCCTGGAGATAGGGGGCCGCTCCCAGGTGTGTGTGGCCGAAGCAGGGGCTTTAAATCGGGTAAAAGGGAGGTGGAGAGCCGCCTGGAGATAGGGGCCCGCTCCCAGGTGTGTGTGGCCGAAGCAGGGGCTTTAAATCGGGTAAAAGGGAGGTGGAGAGCCGCCTGGAGATAGGGGCCCGCTCCCAGGTGTGTGTGGCCGAAGCAGGGGCTCTAAATTGGGTTAAAAGTGAAGTGGAGAGCCGCCTGGAGATAGGGGCCCGCTCCCAGGTGTGTGTGGCCGAAGCAGGGGCTTTAAATCGGGTAAAAGGGAGGTGGAGAGCCGCCTGGAGATAGGGGCCCGCTCCCAGGTGTGTGTGGCCGAAGCAGGGGCTTTAAATCGGGTAAAAGGGAGGTGGAGAGCCGCCTGGAGATAGGGGCCCGCTCCCAGGTGTGTGTGGCCGAAGCAGGGGCTCCAAATCCGGTAAAAGGGAGGTGGAGAGCCGACTGGAGATAGGGGGCGGATAGCAGGTGTGTGTGGCCGAAGAAGGGGCTCTAAATCGGGTAAAAGGGAGGTGGAGAGCCGCCTGGAGATAGGGGCCCGCTCCCAGGTGTGTGTGGCCGAAGCAGGGGCTCTAAATTGGGTAAAAGGGAGGTGGAGAGCCGACTGGAGATAGGGGGCCTCTCCCAGGTGTGTGTGGCCGAAGCAGGGGCTCTAAATTGGGTTAAAAGTGAGGTGGAGGGCCC
>NC_136008.1:32069767-32072267 GCF_048128805.1 Centroberyx gerrardi | reverse complement strand
GAGTACCAGGAGCAAATCCAAATAGAAAAAAAAAAGTTAAAGTCCAACCGCCACCAGGGGCTCGGTGTGAAAATCCTGCCCGGGAAGAGGCGCACAGCCTCGGGCAAGGCGCCCCCCTACCATCCCTGGAGCTCCAGGGAGTACCAGGAGCAAATCCAAATAGAAAAAAAAAAGTTAAAGTCCAACCGCCACCAGGGGCTCGGGGTGAAAGCCCTGCCCGGGAAGGGGCGCACAGCCTCGGGCAGGGCGCCCCCCTACCATCCCTGGAGCTCCAGGGAGTACCAGGAGCAAATCCAAATAGAAAAAAAAAAGTTAAAGTCCAACCGCCACCAGGGGCTCGGGGTGAAAGCCCTGCCCGGGAAGGGGCGCACAGCCTCGGGCAGGGCGCCCCCCTACCATCCCTGGAGCTCCAGGGAGTACCAGGAGCAAATCCAAATAGAAAAAAAAAAGTTAAAGTCCAACCGCCACCAGGGGCTCGGGGTGAAAATCCTGCCCGGGAAGAGGCGCACAGCCTCGGGCAGGGCGCCCCCCTACCATCCCTGGAGCTCCAGGGAGTACCAGGAGCAAATCCAAATAGAAAAAAAAAAGTTAAAGTCCAACTGCCACCAGGGGCTCGGGGTGAAAATCCTGCCCGGGAAGAGGCGCACAGCCTCGGGCAGGGCTTCCAGGGCGCCCCCCTACCTCCCTGGAGCTCCAGGGAGTACCAGGAGCAAATCCAAATAGAAAAAAAAAAGTTAAAGTCCAACCGCCACCAGGAGCTCGGTGTGAAAATCCTGCCCGGGAAGAGGCGCACAGCCTCGGGCAGGGCTTCCAGGGCGCCCCCCTACCTCCCTGGAGCTCCAGGGAGTACCAGGAGCAAATCCAAATAGAAAAAAAAAAGGTTAAAGTCCAACCGCCACCAGGGGCTCGGGGTGAAAATCCTGCCCGGGAAGAGGCGCACAGCCTCGGGCAGGGCTTCCAGGGCGCCCCCCTACCTCCCTGGAGCTCCAGGGAGTACCAGGAGCAGAAAGAAATATTTTGTTTAAAAAAAAGACAAAGTGCTGCGGCACTTAGGCTGTGGGGCGAAAACAGGCGGAGTACCAGGAGCACAAAGTTTAAGTTGGAGTACCAGGGGCACCAAAGATTAAGTTGGTACACCAGGGGCACCAAAGTTTGAGTTGGTATACCAGGAGCAGGAAAGTTTGGGCGGATGGTAGTCTGCTTGTATCCGGGGAGGGGTGCTTAAGAGTGGGTCTGCAGGTTCGGCTGGTGCTGGGGTTCCTGGATGGTGGAGGTTAGGGGCCGGAGATAGGGGGCAGCTAACAGGTGTGTGGGTGGCCGAGGCAGGGGCTCCAAATTGGGGTAAAAGTGAGGTGGAGGGCCCCCTGGAGGTAGGGGGCCGATAGCAGGTGTGTGTGGCCGAAGCAGGTGCTCTAAATTGGGTAAAAGGGAGGTGGAGAGCCGCCTGGAGATAGAGGGCCGCTCCCCGGTGTGTGTGGCCGAAGCAGGGGCTTTAAATCGGGTAAAAGGGAGGTGGAGAGCCGCCTGGAGATAGGGGGCCGCTCCCAGGTGTGTGTGGCCGAAGCAGGGGCTTTAAATCGGGTAAAAGGGAGGTGGAGAGCCGCCTGGAGATAGGGGCCCGCTCCCAGGTGTGTGTGGCCGAAGCAGGGGCTTTAAATCGGGTAAAAGGGAGGTGGAGAGCCGCCTGGAGATAGGGGCCCGCTCCCAGGTGTGTGTGGCCGAAGCAGGGGCTCTAAATTGGGTTAAAAGTGAAGTGGAGAGCCGCCTGGAGATAGGGGCCCGCTCCCAGGTGTGTGTGGCCGAAGCAGGGGCTTTAAATCGGGTAAAAGGGAGGTGGAGAGCCGCCTGGAGATAGGGGCCCGCTCCCAGGTGTGTGTGGCCGAAGCAGGGGCTTTAAATCGGGTAAAAGGGAGGTGGAGAGCCGCCTGGAGATAGGGGGCCGCTCCCAGGTGTGTGTGGCCGAAGCAGGGGCTTTAAATCGGGTAAAAGGGAGGTGGAGAGCCGCCTGGAGATAGGGGCCCGCTCCCAGGTGTGTGTGGCCGAAGCAGGGGCTTTAAATCGGGTAAAAGGGAGGTGGAGAGCCGCCTGGAGATAGGGGCCCGCTCCCAGGTGTGTGTGGCCGAAGCAGGGGCTCTAAATTGGGTTAAAAGTGAAGTGGAGAGCCGCCTGGAGATAGGGGCCCGCTCCCAGGTGTGTGTGGCCGAAGCAGGGGCTTTAAATCGGGTAAAAGGGAGGTGGAGAGCCGCCTGGAGATAGGGGCCCGCTCCCAGGTGTGTGTGGCCGAAGCAGGGGCTTTAAATCGGGTAAAAGGGAGGTGGAGAGCCGCCTGGAGATAGGGGGCCGCTCCCAGGTGTGTGTGGCCGAAGCAGGGGCTTTAAATCGGGTAAAAGGGAGGTGGAGAGCCGCCTGGAGATAGGGGCCCGCTCCCAGGTGTGTGTGGCCGAAGCAGGGGCTTTAAATCGGGTAAAAGGGAGGTGGAGAGCCGCCTGGAGATAGGGGC
>NC_136008.1:32054767-32057267 GCF_048128805.1 Centroberyx gerrardi | reverse complement strand
AGGTTCGGCTGGTGCTGGGGTTCCTGGATGGTGGAGGTTAGGGGCCGGAGATAGGGGGCAGCTAACAGGTGTGTGGGTGGCCGAGGCAGGGGCTCCAAATTGGGGTAAAAGTGAGGTGGAGGGCCCCCTGGAGGTAGGGGGCCGATAGCAGGTGTGTGTGGCCGAAGCAGGTGCTCTAAATTGGGTAAAAGGGAGGTGGAGAGCCGCCTGGAGATAGAGGGCCGCTCCCCGGTGTGTGTGGCCGAAGCAGGGGCTTTAAATCGGGTAAAAGGGAGGTGGAGAGCCGCCTGGAGATAGGGGGCCGCTCCCAGGTGTGTGTGGCCGAAGCAGGGGCTTTAAATCGGGTAAAAGGGAGGTGGAGAGCCGCCTGGAGATAGGGGCCCGCTCCCAGGTGTGTGTGGCCGAAGCAGGGGCTTTAAATCGGGTAAAAGGGAGGTGGAGAGCCGCCTGGAGATAGGGGCCCGCTCCCAGGTGTGTGTGGCCGAAGCAGGGGCTCTAAATTGGGTTAAAAGTGAAGTGGAGAGCCGCCTGGAGATAGGGGCCCGCTCCCAGGTGTGTGTGGCCGAAGCAGGGGCTTTAAATCGGGTAAAAGGGAGGTGGAGAGCCGCCTGGAGATAGGGGCCCGCTCCCAGGTGTGTGTGGCCGAAGCAGGGGCTTTAAATCGGGTAAAAGGGAGGTGGAGAGCCGCCTGGAGATAGGGGGCCGCTCCCAGGTGTGTGTGGCCGAAGCAGGGGCTTTAAATCGGGTAAAAGGGAGGTGGAGAGCCGCCTGGAGATAGGGGCCCGCTCCCAGGTGTGTGTGGCCGAAGCAGGGGCTTTAAATCGGGTAAAAGGGAGGTGGAGAGCCGCCTGGAGATAGGGGCCCGCTCCCAGGTGTGTGTGGCCGAAGCAGGGGCTCTAAATTGGGTTAAAAGTGAAGTGGAGAGCCGCCTGGAGATAGGGGCCCGCTCCCAGGTGTGTGTGGCCGAAGCAGGGGCTTTAAATCGGGTAAAAGGGAGGTGGAGAGCCGCCTGGAGATAGGGGCCCGCTCCCAGGTGTGTGTGGCCGAAGCAGGGGCTTTAAATCGGGTAAAAGGGAGGTGGAGAGCCGCCTGGAGATAGGGGGCCGCTCCCAGGTGTGTGTGGCCGAAGCAGGGGCTTTAAATCGGGTAAAAGGGAGGTGGAGAGCCGCCTGGAGATAGGGGCCCGCTCCCAGGTGTGTGTGGCCGAAGCAGGGGCTTTAAATCGGGTAAAAGGGAGGTGGAGAGCCGCCTGGAGATAGGGGCCCGCTCCCAGGTGTGTGTGGCCGAAGCAGGGGCTCTAAATTGGGTTAAAAGTGAAGTGGAGAGCCGCCTGGAGATAGGGGCCCGCTCCCAGGTGTGTGTGGCCGAAGCAGGGGCTTTAAATCGGGTAAAAGGGAGGTGGAGAGCCGCCTGGAGATAGGGGCCCGCTCCCAGGTGTGTGTGGCCGAAGCAGGGGCTTTAAATCGGGTAAAAGGGAGGTGGAGAGCCGCCTGGAGATAGGGGGCCGCTCCCAGGTGTGTGTGGCCGAAGCAGGGGCTTTAAATCGGGTAAAAGGGAGGTGGAGAGCCGCCTGGAGATAGGGGCCCGCTCCCAGGTGTGTGTGGCCGAAGCAGGGGCTTTAAATCGGGTAAAAGGGAGGTGGAGAGCCGCCTGGAGATAGGGGCCCGCTCCCAGGTGTGTGTGGCCGAAGCAGGGGCTCTAAATTGGGTTAAAAGTGAAGTGGAGAGCCGCCTGGAGATAGGGGCCCGCTCCCAGGTGTGTGTGGCCGAAGCAGGGGCTTTAAATCGGGTAAAAGGGAGGTGGAGAGCCGCCTGGAGATAGGGGCCCGCTCCCAGGTGTGTGTGGCCGAAGCAGGGGCTTTAAATCGGGTAAAAGGGAGGTGGAGAGCCGCCTGGAGATAGGGGGCCGCTCCCAGGTGTGTGTGGCCGAAGCAGGGGCTTTAAATCGGGTAAAAGGGAGGTGGAGAGCCGCCTGGAGATAGGGGCCCGCTCCCAGGTGTGTGTGGCCGAAGCAGGGGCTTTAAATCGGGTAAAAGGGAGGTGGAGAGCCGCCTGGAGATAGGGGCCCGCTCCCAGGTGTGTGTGGCCGAAGCAGGGGCTCTAAATTGGGTTAAAAGTGAAGTGGAGAGCCGCCTGGAGATAGGGGCCCGCTCCCAGGTGTGTGTGGCCGAAGCAGGGGCTTTAAATCGGGTAAAAGGGAGGTGGAGAGCCGCCTGGAGATAGGGGCCCGCTCCCAGGTGTGTGTGGCCGAAGCAGGGGCTTTAAATCGGGTAAAAGGGAGGTGGAGAGCCGCCTGGAGATAGGGGGCCGCTCCCAGGTGTGTGTGGCCGAAGCAGGGGCTTTAAATCGGGTAAAAGGGAGGTGGAGAGCCGCCTGGAGATAGGGGCCCGCTCCCAGGTGTGTGTGGCCGAAGCAGGGGCTTTAAATCGGGTAAAAGGGAGGTGGAGAGCCGCCTGGAGATAGGGGCCCGCTCCCAGGTGTGTGTGGCCGAAGCAGGGGCT
>NC_136008.1:32039767-32042267 GCF_048128805.1 Centroberyx gerrardi | reverse complement strand
GTGGAGAGCCGCCTGGAGATAGGGGCCCGCTCCCAGGTGTGTGTGGCCGAAGCAGGGGCTCTAAATTGGGTTAAAAGTGAAGTGGAGAGCCGCCTGGAGATAGGGGCCCGCTCCCAGGTGTGTGTGGCCGAAGCAGGGGCTTTAAATCGGGTAAAAGGGAGGTGGAGAGCCGCCTGGAGATAGGGGCCCGCTCCCAGGTGTGTGTGGCCGAAGCAGGGGCTTTAAATCGGGTAAAAGGGAGGTGGAGAGCCGCCTGGAGATAGGGGGCCGCTCCCAGGTGTGTGTGGCCGAAGCAGGGGCTTTAAATCGGGTAAAAGGGAGGTGGAGAGCCGCCTGGAGATAGGGGCCCGCTCCCAGGTGTGTGTGGCCGAAGCAGGGGCTTTAAATCGGGTAAAAGGGAGGTGGAGAGCCGCCTGGAGATAGGGGCCCGCTCCCAGGTGTGTGTGGCCGAAGCAGGGGCTCTAAATTGGGTTAAAAGTGAAGTGGAGAGCCGCCTGGAGATAGGGGCCCGCTCCCAGGTGTGTGTGGCCGAAGCAGGGGCTTTAAATCGGGTAAAAGGGAGGTGGAGAGCCGCCTGGAGATAGGGGCCCGCTCCCAGGTGTGTGTGGCCGAAGCAGGGGCTTTAAATCGGGTAAAAGGGAGGTGGAGAGCCGCCTGGAGATAGGGGGCCGCTCCCAGGTGTGTGTGGCCGAAGCAGGGGCTTTAAATCGGGTAAAAGGGAGGTGGAGAGCCGCCTGGAGATAGGGGCCCGCTCCCAGGTGTGTGTGGCCGAAGCAGGGGCTTTAAATCGGGTAAAAGGGAGGTGGAGAGCCGCCTGGAGATAGGGGCCCGCTCCCAGGTGTGTGTGGCCGAAGCAGGGGCTCTAAATTGGGTTAAAAGTGAAGTGGAGAGCCGCCTGGAGATAGGGGCCCGCTCCCAGGTGTGTGTGGCCGAAGCAGGGGCTTTAAATCGGGTAAAAGGGAGGTGGAGAGCCGCCTGGAGATAGGGGGCCGCTCCCAGGTGTGTGTGGCCGAAGCAGGGGCTTTAAATCGGGTAAAAGGGAGGTGGAGAGCCGCCTGGAGATAGGGGCCCGCTCCCAGGTGTGTGTGGCCGAAGCAGGGGCTTTAAATCGGGTAAAAGGGAGGTGGAGAGCCGCCTGGAGATAGGGGCCCGCTCCCAGGTGTGTGTGGCCGAAGCAGGGGCTCTAAATTGGGTTAAAAGTGAAGTGGAGAGCCGCCTGGAGATAGGGGCCCGCTCCCAGGTGTGTGTGGCCGAAGCAGGGGCTTTAAATCGGGTAAAAGGGAGGTGGAGAGCCGCCTGGAGATAGGGGCCCGCTCCCAGGTGTGTGTGGCCGAAGCAGGGGCTTTAAATCGGGTAAAAGGGAGGTGGAGAGCCGCCTGGAGATAGGGGCCCGCTCCCAGGTGTGTGTGGCCGAAGCAGGGGCTCCAAATCCGGTAAAAGGGAGGTGGAGAGCCGACTGGAGATAGGGGGCGGATAGCAGGTGTGTGTGGCCGAAGAAGGGGCTCTAAATCGGGTAAAAGGGAGGTGGAGAGCCGCCTGGAGATAGGGGCCCGCTCCCAGGTGTGTGTGGCCGAAGCAGGGGCTCTAAATTGGGTAAAAGGGAGGTGGAGAGCCGACTGGAGATAGGGGGCCTCTCCCAGGTGTGTGTGGCCGAAGCAGGGGCTCTAAATTGGGTTAAAAGTGAGGTGGAGGGCCCCCTGGAGGTAGGGGGCCGATAGCAGGTGTGTGTGGCCGAAGAAGGGGCTCTAAATCGGGTAAAAGGGAGGTGGAGAGCCGCCTGGAGATAGGGGGCCGCTCCCGGGTCTCTGGGTCCGAAAAAGGGGTTGAAATTCGGGTAGAGTTGGGCCCCGCTCCTCGGCCTCTCTGGTGTTTGGGTTAAGTCCCCAGGACCAGAGAGGGGGAACAGCGGGGGCAGTGGCCCCGCTTCTCGGCCTCTCTGGTGTTTGGGCGAGTGACACGGTAAGGGGTGGTTTTGCAAACAGGCTAAGTCCCCAAGACCAGAGAGGGGGAACCACGCGGGCAGTGGCCCCGCTTCTCGGCCTCTCTGGTGTTTGGGCGAGTGACACGGTAAGGGGTGGTTTTGCAAACAGGCTAAGTCCCCAAGACCAGAGAGGGGGAACCACGCGGGCAGTGGCCCCGCTTCTCGGCCTCTCTGGTGTTTGGGCGAGTGACACGGTAAGGGGTGGTTTTGCAAACAGGCTAAGTCCCCAAGACCAGAGAGGGGGAACCACGCGGGCAGTGGCCCCGCTTCTCGGCCTCTCTGGTGTTTGGGCGAGTGACACGGTAAGGGGTGGTTTTGCAAACAGGCAAAGTCCCCAAGACCAGAGAGGGGGAACAGCGGGGGCAGTGGCCCCGCTTCTCGGCCTCTCTGGTGTTTGGGCGAGTGACACGGTAAGGGGTGGTTTTGCAAACAGGCAAAGTCCCCAAGACCAGAGAGGGGGAACAGCGGGGGCAGTGGCCCCGCTTCTCGGCCTCTCTGGTGTTTGGGCGAGTGACACGG
>NC_136008.1:32027267-32029767 GCF_048128805.1 Centroberyx gerrardi | reverse complement strand
CCAGGGCGCCCCCCTACCTCCCTGGAGCTCCAGGGAGTACCAGGAGCAAATCCAAATAGAAAAAAAAAAGGTTAAAGTCCAACCGCCACCAGGGGCTCGGGGTGAAAATCCTGCCCGGGAAGAGGCGCACAGCCTCGGGCAGGGCTTCCAGGGCGCCCCCCTACCTCCCTGGAGCTCCAGGGAGTACCAGGAGCAGAAAGAAATATTTTGTTTAAAAAAAAGACAAAGTGCTGCGGCACTTAGGCTGTGGGGCGAAAACAGGCGGAGTACCAGGAGCACAAAGTTTAAGTTGGAGTACCAGGGGCACCAAAGATTAAGTTGGTACACCAGGGGCACCAAAGTTTGAGTTGGTATACCAGGAGCAGGAAAGTTTGGGCGGATGGTAGTCTGCTTGTATCCGGGGAGGGGTGCTTAAGAGTGGGTCTGCAGGTTCGGCTGGTGCTGGGGTTCCTGGATGGTGGAGGTTAGGGGCCGGAGATAGGGGGCAGCTAACAGGTGTGTGGGTGGCCGAGGCAGGGGCTCCAAATTGGGGTAAAAGTGAGGTGGAGGGCCCCCTGGAGGTAGGGGGCCGATAGCAGGTGTGTGTGGCCGAAGCAGGTGCTCTAAATTGGGTAAAAGGGAGGTGGAGAGCCGCCTGGAGATAGAGGGCCGCTCCCCGGTGTGTGTGGCCGAAGCAGGGGCTTTAAATCGGGTAAAAGGGAGGTGGAGAGCCGACTGGAGATAGGGGGCCGCTCCCAGGTGTGTGTGGCCGAAGCAGGGGCTTTAAATCGGGTAAAAGGGAGGTGGAGAGCCGCCTGGAGATAGGGGCCCGCTCCCAGGTGTGTGTGGCCGAAGCAGGGGCTTTAAATCGGGTAAAAGGGAGGTGGAGAGCCGCCTGGAGATAGGGGCCCGCTCCCAGGTGTGTGTGGCCGAAGCAGGGGCTCTAAATTGGGTTAAAAGTGAAGTGGAGAGCCGCCTGGAGATAGGGGCCCGCTCCCAGGTGTGTGTGGCCGAAGCAGGGGCTTTAAATCGGGTAAAAGGGAGGTGGAGAGCCGCCTGGAGATAGGGGCCCGCTCCCAGGTGTGTGTGGCCGAAGCAGGGGCTTTAAATCGGGTAAAAGGGAGGTGGAGAGCCGCCTGGAGATAGGGGGCCGCTCCCAGGTGTGTGTGGCCGAAGCAGGGGCTTTAAATCGGGTAAAAGGGAGGTGGAGAGCCGCCTGGAGATAGGGGCCCGCTCCCAGGTGTGTGTGGCCGAAGCAGGGGCTTTAAATCGGGTAAAAGGGAGGTGGAGAGCCGCCTGGAGATAGGGGCCCGCTCCCAGGTGTGTGTGGCCGAAGCAGGGGCTCTAAATTGGGTTAAAAGTGAAGTGGAGAGCCGCCTGGAGATAGGGGCCCGCTCCCAGGTGTGTGTGGCCGAAGCAGGGGCTTTAAATCGGGTAAAAGGGAGGTGGAGAGCCGCCTGGAGATAGGGGGCCGCTCCCAGGTGTGTGTGGCCGAAGCAGGGGCTTTAAATCGGGTAAAAGGGAGGTGGAGAGCCGCCTGGAGATAGGGGCCCGCTCCCAGGTGTGTGTGGCCGAAGCAGGGGCTTTACATCGGGTAAAAGGGAGGTGGAGAGCCGCCTGGAGATAGGGGCCCGCTCCCAGGTGTGTGTGGCCGAAGCAGGGGCTCTAAATTGGGTTAAAAGTGAAGTGGAGAGCCGCCTGGAGATAGGGGCCCGCTCCCAGGTGTGTGTGGCCGAAGCAGGGGCTTTAAATCGGGTAAAAGGGAGGTGGAGAGCCGCCTGGAGATAGGGGGCCGCTCCCAGGTGTGTGTGGCCGAAGCAGGGGCTTTAAATCGGGTAAAAGGGAGGTGGAGAGCCGCCTGGAGATAGGGGCCCGCTCCCAGGTGTGTGTGGCCGAAGCAGGGGCTTTAAATCGGGTAAAAGGGAGGTGGAGAGCCGCCTGGAGATAGGGGCCCGCTCCCAGGTGTGTGTGGCCGAAGCAGGGGCTCTAAATTGGGTTAAAAGTGAAGTGGAGAGCCGCCTGGAGATAGGGGCCCGCTCCCAGGTGTGTGTGGCCGAAGCAGGGGCTTTAAATCGGGTAAAAGGGAGGTGGAGAGCCGCCTGGAGATAGGGGGCCGCTCCCAGGTGTGTGTGGCCGAAGCAGGGGCTTTAAATCGGGTAAAAGGGAGGTGGAGAGCCGCCTGGAGATAGGGGCCCGCTCCCAGGTGTGTGTGGCCGAAGCAGGGGCTTTAAATCGGGTAAAAGGGAGGTGGAGAGCCGCCTGGAGATAGGGGCCCGCTCCCCGGTGTGTGTGGCCGAAGCAGGGGCTCTAAATTGGGTTAAAAGTGAAGTGGAGAGCCGCCTGGAGATAGGGGCCCGCTCCCAGGTGTGTGTGGCCGAAGCAGGGGCTTTAAATCGGGTAAAAGGGAGGTGGAGAGCCGCCTGGAGATAGGGGCCCGCTCCCCGGTGTGTGTGGCCGAAGCAGGGGCTCTAAATTGGGTTAAAAGTGAAGTGGAGAGCCGCCTGGAGATAGGGGCCCGCTC
>NC_136008.1:32012267-32014767 GCF_048128805.1 Centroberyx gerrardi | reverse complement strand
AGGGGCTTTAAATCGGGTAAAAGGGAGGTGGAGAGCCGCCTGGAGATAGGGGCCCGCTCCCAGGTGTGTGTGGCCGAAGCAGGGGCTCTAAATTGGGTTAAAAGTGAAGTGGAGAGCCGCCTGGAGATAGGGGCCCGCTCCCAGGTGTGTGTGGCCGAAGCAGGGGCTTTAAATCGGGTAAAAGGGAGGTGGAGAGCCGCCTGGAGATAGGGGGCCGCTCCCAGGTGTGTGTGGCCGAAGCAGGGGCTTTAAATCGGGTAAAAGGGAGGTGGAGAGCCGCCTGGAGATAGGGGCCCGCTCCCAGGTGTGTGTGGCCGAAGCAGGGGCTTTAAATCGGGTAAAAGGGAGGTGGAGAGCCGCCTGGAGATAGGGGCCCGCTCCCAGGTGTGTGTGGCCGAAGCAGGGGCTCTAAATTGGGTTAAAAGTGAAGTGGAGAGCCGCCTGGAGATAGGGGCCCGCTCCCAGGTGTGTGTGGCCGAAGCAGGGGCTTTAAATCGGGTAAAAGGGAGGTGGAGAGCCGCCTGGAGATAGGGGGCCGCTCCCAGGTGTGTGTGGCCGAAGCAGGGGCTTTAAATCGGGTAAAAGGGAGGTGGAGAGCCGCCTGGAGATAGGGGCCCGCTCCCAGGTGTGTGTGGCCGAAGCAGGGGCTTTAAATCGGGTAAAAGGGAGGTGGAGAGCCGCCTGGAGATAGGGGCCCGCTCCCAGGTGTGTGTGGCCGAAGCAGGGGCTCTAAATTGGGTTAAAAGTGAAGTGGAGAGCCGCCTGGAGATAGGGGCCCGCTCCCAGGTGTGTGTGGCCGAAGCAGGGGCTTTAAATCGGGTAAAAGGGAGGTGGAGAGCCGCCTGGAGATAGGGGGCCGCTCCCAGGTGTGTGTGGCCGAAGCAGGGGCTTTAAATCGGGTAAAAGGGAGGTGGAGAGCCGCCTGGAGATAGGGGCCCGCTCCCAGGTGTGTGTGGCCGAAGCAGGG
This sequence comes from Centroberyx gerrardi, assembly GCF_048128805.1. Taxonomy (NCBI): domain Eukaryota; kingdom Metazoa; phylum Chordata; class Actinopteri; order Beryciformes; family Berycidae; genus Centroberyx; species Centroberyx gerrardi. Next base: position 32,013,800 of record NC_136008.1, on the reverse strand, counting down.
GCTTTAAATCGGGTAAAAGGGAGGTGGAGAGCCGCCTGGAGATAGGGGCCCGCTCCCCGGTGTGTGTGGCCGAAGCAGGGGCTCTAAATTGGGTTAAAAGTGAAGTGGAGAGCCGCCTGGAGATAGGGGCCCGCTCCCAGGTGTGTGTGGCCGAAGCAGGGGCTTTAAATCGGGTAAAAGGGAGGTGGAGAGCCGCCTGGAGATAGGGGCCCGCTCCCCGGTGTGTGTGGCCGAAGCAGGGGCTCTAAATTGGGTTAAAAGTGAAGTGGAGAGCCGCCTGGAGATAGGGGCCCGCTCCCAGGTGTGTGTGGCCGAAGCAGGGGCTTTAAATCGGGTAAAAGGGAGGTGGAGAGCCGCCTGGAGATAGGGGCCCGCTCCCAGGTGTGTGTGGCCGAAGCAGGGGCTTTAAATCGGGTAAAAGGGAGGTGGAGAGCCGCCTGGAGATAGGGGCCCGCTCCCAGGTGTGTGTGGCCGAAGCAGGGGCTCCAAATCCGGTAAAAGGGAGGTGGAGAGCCGACTGGAGATAGGGGGCGGATAGCAGGTGTGTGTGGCCGAAGAAGGGGCTCTAAATCGGGTAAAAGGGAGGTGGAGAGCCGCCTGGAGATAGGGGCCCGCTCCCAGGTGTGTGTGGCCGAAGCAGGGGCTCTAAATTGGGTAAAAGGGAGGTGGAGAGCCGACTGGAGATAGGGGGCCTCTCCCAGGTGTGTGTGGCCGAAGCAGGGGCTCTAAATTGGGTTAAAAGTGAGGTGGAGGGCCCCCTGGAGGTAGGGGGCCGATAGCAGGTGTGTGTGGCCGAAGAAGGGGCTCTAAATCGGGTAAAAGGGAGGTGGAGAGCCGCCTGGAGATAGGGGGCCGCTCCCGGGTCTCTGGGTCCGAAAAAGGGGTTGAAATTCGGGTAGAGTTGGGCCCCGCTCCTCGGCCTCTCTGGTGTTTGGGTTAAGTCCCCAGGACCAGAGAGGGGGAACAGCGGGGGCAGTGGCCCCGCTTCTCGGCCTCTCTGGTGTTTGGGCGAGTGACACGGTAAGGGGTGGTTTTGCAAACAGGCTAAGTCCCCAAGACCAGAGAGGGGGAACCACGCGGGCAGTGGCCCCGCTTCTCGGCCTCTCTGGTGTTTGGGCGAGTGACACGGTAAGGGGTGGTTTTGCAAACAGGCTAAGTCCCCAAGACCAGAGAGGGGGAACCACGCGGGCAGTGGCCCCGCTTCTCGGCCTCTCTGGTGTTTGGGCGAGTGACACGGTAAGGGGTGGTTTTGCAAACAGGCTAAGTCCCCAAGACCAGAGAGGGGGAACCACGCGGGCAGTGGCCCCGCTTCTCGGCCTCTCTGGTGTTTGGGCGAGTGACACGGTAAGGGGTGGTTTTGCAAACAGGCAAAGTCCCCAAGACCAGAGAGGGGGAACAGCGGGGGCAGTGGCCCCGCTTCTCGGCCTCTCTGGTGTTTGGGCGAGTGACACGGTAAGGGGTGGTTTTGCAAACAGGCAAAGTCCCCAAGACCAGAGAGGGGGAACAGCGGGGGCAGTGGCCCCGCTTCTCGGC
>NC_136008.1:31999767-32002267 GCF_048128805.1 Centroberyx gerrardi | reverse complement strand
AAGAGGCGCACAGCCTCGGGCAGGGCTTCCAGGGCGCCCCCCTACCTCCCTGGAGCTCCAGGGAGTACCAGGAGCAAATCCAAATAGAAAAAAAAAAGGTTAAAGTCCAACCGCCACCAGGGGCTCGGGGTGAAAATCCTGCCCGGGAAGAGGCGCACAGCCTCGGGCAGGGCTTCCAGGGCGCCCCCCTACCTCCCTGGAGCTCCAGGGAGTACCAGGAGCAGAAAGAAATATTTTGTTTAAAAAAAAGACAAAGTGCTGCGGCACTTAGGCTGTGGGGCGAAAACAGGCGGAGTACCAGGAGCACAAAGTTTAAGTTGGAGTACCAGGGGCACCAAAGATTAAGTTGGTACACCAGGGGCACCAAAGTTTGAGTTGGTATACCAGGAGCAGGAAAGTTTGGGCGGATGGTAGTCTGCTTGTATCCGGGGAGGGGTGCTTAAGAGTGGGTCTGCAGGTTCGGCTGGTGCTGGGGTTCCTGGATGGTGGAGGTTAGGGGCCGGAGATAGGGGGCAGCTAACAGGTGTGTGGGTGGCCGAGGCAGGGGCTCCAAATTGGGGTAAAAGTGAGGTGGAGGGCCCCCTGGAGGTAGGGGGCCGATAGCAGGTGTGTGTGGCCGAAGCAGGTGCTCTAAATTGGGTAAAAGGGAGGTGGAGAGCCGCCTGGAGATAGAGGGCCGCTCCCCGGTGTGTGTGGCCGAAGCAGGGGCTTTAAATCGGGTAAAAGGGAGGTGGAGAGCCGACTGGAGATAGGGGGCCGCTCCCAGGTGTGTGTGGCCGAAGCAGGGGCTTTAAATCGGGTAAAAGGGAGGTGGAGAGCCGCCTGGAGATAGGGGCCCGCTCCCAGGTGTGTGTGGCCGAAGCAGGGGCTTTAAATCGGGTAAAAGGGAGGTGGAGAGCCGCCTGGAGATAGGGGCCCGCTCCCAGGTGTGTGTGGCCGAAGCAGGGGCTCTAAATTGGGTTAAAAGTGAAGTGGAGAGCCGCCTGGAGATAGGGGCCCGCTCCCAGGTGTGTGTGGCCGAAGCAGGGGCTTTAAATCGGGTAAAAGGGAGGTGGAGAGCCGCCTGGAGATAGGGGCCCGCTCCCAGGTGTGTGTGGCCGAAGCAGGGGCTTTAAATCGGGTAAAAGGGAGGTGGAGAGCCGCCTGGAGATAGGGGGCCGCTCCCAGGTGTGTGTGGCCGAAGCAGGGGCTTTAAATCGGGTAAAAGGGAGGTGGAGAGCCGCCTGGAGATAGGGGCCCGCTCCCAGGTGTGTGTGGCCGAAGCAGGGGCTTTAAATCGGGTAAAAGGGAGGTGGAGAGCCGCCTGGAGATAGGGGCCCGCTCCCAGGTGTGTGTGGCCGAAGCAGGGGCTCTAAATTGGGTTAAAAGTGAAGTGGAGAGCCGCCTGGAGATAGGGGCCCGCTCCCAGGTGTGTGTGGCCGAAGCAGGGGCTTTAAATCGGGTAAAAGGGAGGTGGAGAGCCGCCTGGAGATAGGGGGCCGCTCCCAGGTGTGTGTGGCCGAAGCAGGGGCTTTAAATCGGGTAAAAGGGAGGTGGAGAGCCGCCTGGAGATAGGGGCCCGCTCCCAGGTGTGTGTGGCCGAAGCAGGGGCTTTAAATCGGGTAAAAGGGAGGTGGAGAGCCGCCTGGAGATAGGGGCCCGCTCCCAGGTGTGTGTGGCCGAAGCAGGGGCTCTAAATTGGGTTAAAAGTGAAGTGGAGAGCCGCCTGGAGATAGGGGCCCGCTCCCAGGTGTGTGTGGCCGAAGCAGGGGCTTTAAATCGGGTAAAAGGGAGGTGGAGAGCCGCCTGGAGATAGGGGGCCGCTCCCAGGTGTGTGTGGCCGAAGCAGGGGCTTTAAATCGGGTAAAAGGGAGGTGGAGAGCCGCCTGGAGATAGGGGCCCGCTCCCAGGTGTGTGTGGCCGAAGCAGGGGCTTTAAATCGGGTAAAAGGGAGGTGGAGAGCCGCCTGGAGATAGGGGCCCGCTCCCAGGTGTGTGTGGCCGAAGCAGGGGCTCTAAATTGGGTTAAAAGTGAAGTGGAGAGCCGCCTGGAGATAGGGGCCCGCTCCCAGGTGTGTGTGGCCGAAGCAGGGGCTTTAAATCGGGTAAAAGGGAGGTGGAGAGCCGCCTGGAGATAGGGGGCCGCTCCCAGGTGTGTGTGGCCGAAGCAGGGGCTTTAAATCGGGTAAAAGGGAGGTGGAGAGCCGCCTGGAGATAGGGGCCCGCTCCCAGGTGTGTGTGGCCGAAGCAGGGGCTTTAAATCGGGTAAAAGGGAGGTGGAGAGCCGCCTGGAGATAGGGGCCCGCTCCCCGGTGTGTGTGGCCGAAGCAGGGGCTCTAAATTGGGTTAAAAGTGAAGTGGAGAGCCGCCTGGAGATAGGGGCCCGCTCCCAGGTGTGTGTGGCCGAAGCAGGGGCTTTAAATCGGGTAAAAGGGAGGTGGAGAGCCGCCTGGAGATAGGGGCCCGCTCCCCGGTGTGTGTGGCCGAAGCAGGGGCTCTAAATTGGGTTAAAAGTGAAGTGG
>NC_136008.1:31972267-31974767 GCF_048128805.1 Centroberyx gerrardi | reverse complement strand
GGCCGAAGCAGGGGCTTTAAATCGGGTAAAAGGGAGGTGGAGAGCCGCCTGGAGATAGGGGGCCGCTCCCAGGTGTGTGTGGCCGAAGCAGGGGCTTTAAATCGGGTAAAAGGGAGGTGGAGAGCCGCCTGGAGATAGGGGCCCGCTCCCAGGTGTGTGTGGCCGAAGCAGGGGCTTTAAATCGGGTAAAAGGGAGGTGGAGAGCCGCCTGGAGATAGGGGCCCGCTCCCAGGTGTGTGTGGCCGAAGCAGGGGCTCTAAATTGGGTTAAAAGTGAAGTGGAGAGCCGCCTGGAGATAGGGGCCCGCTCCCAGGTGTGTGTGGCCGAAGCAGGGGCTTTAAATCGGGTAAAAGGGAGGTGGAGAGCCGCCTGGAGATAGGGGCCCGCTCCCAGGTGTGTGTGGCCGAAGCAGGGGCTTTAAATCGGGTAAAAGGGAGGTGGAGAGCCGCCTGGAGATAGGGGGCCGCTCCCAGGTGTGTGTGGCCGAAGCAGGGGCTTTAAATCGGGTAAAAGGGAGGTGGAGAGCCGCCTGGAGATAGGGGCCCGCTCCCAGGTGTGTGTGGCCGAAGCAGGGGCTTTAAATCGGGTAAAAGGGAGGTGGAGAGCCGCCTGGAGATAGGGGCCCGCTCCCAGGTGTGTGTGGCCGAAGCAGGGGCTCTAAATTGGGTTAAAAGTGAAGTGGAGAGCCGCCTGGAGATAGGGGCCCGCTCCCAGGTGTGTGTGGCCGAAGCAGGGGCTTTAAATCGGGTAAAAGGGAGGTGGAGAGCCGCCTGGAGATAGGGGGCCGCTCCCAGGTGTGTGTGGCCGAAGCAGGGGCTTTAAATCGGGTAAAAGGGAGGTGGAGAGCCGCCTGGAGATAGGGGCCCGCTCCCAGGTGTGTGTGGCCGAAGCAGGGGCTTTAAATCGGGTAAAAGGGAGGTGGAGAGCCGCCTGGAGATAGGGGCCCGCTCCCAGGTGTGTGTGGCCGAAGCAGGGGCTCTAAATTGGGTTAAAAGTGAAGTGGAGAGCCGCCTGGAGATAGGGGCCCGCTCCCAGGTGTGTGTGGCCGAAGCAGGGGCTTTAAATCGGGTAAAAGGGAGGTGGAGAGCCGCCTGGAGATAGGGGGCCGCTCCCAGGTGTGTGTGGCCGAAGCAGGGGCTTTAAATCGGGTAAAAGGGAGGTGGAGAGCCGCCTGGAGATAGGGGCCCGCTCCCAGGTGTGTGTGGCCGAAGCAGGGGCTTTAAATCGGGTAAAAGGGAGGTGGAGAGCCGCCTGGAGATAGGGGCCCGCTCCCCGGTGTGTGTGGCCGAAGCAGGGGCTCTAAATTGGGTTAAAAGTGAAGTGGAGAGCCGCCTGGAGATAGGGGCCCGCTCCCAGGTGTGTGTGGCCGAAGCAGGGGCTTTAAATCGGGTAAAAGGGAGGTGGAGAGCCGCCTGGAGATAGGGGCCCGCTCCCCGGTGTGTGTGGCCGAAGCAGGGGCTCTAAATTGGGTTAAAAGTGAAGTGGAGAGCCGCCTGGAGATAGGGGCCCGCTCCCAGGTGTGTGTGGCCGAAGCAGGGGCTTTAAATCGGGTAAAAGGGAGGTGGAGAGCCGCCTGGAGATAGGGGCCCGCTCCCAGGTGTGTGTGGCCGAAGCAGGGGCTTTAAATCGGGTAAAAGGGAGGTGGAGAGCCGCCTGGAGATAGGGGCCCGCTCCCAGGTGTGTGTGGCCGAAGCAGGGGCTCCAAATCCGGTAAAAGGGAGGTGGAGAGCCGACTGGAGATAGGGGGCGGATAGCAGGTGTGTGTGGCCGAAGAAGGGGCTCTAAATCGGGTAAAAGGGAGGTGGAGAGCCGCCTGGAGATAGGGGCCCGCTCCCAGGTGTGTGTGGCCGAAGCAGGGGCTCTAAATTGGGTAAAAGGGAGGTGGAGAGCCGACTGGAGATAGGGGGCCTCTCCCAGGTGTGTGTGGCCGAAGCAGGGGCTCTAAATTGGGTTAAAAGTGAGGTGGAGGGCCCCCTGGAGGTAGGGGGCCGATAGCAGGTGTGTGTGGCCGAAGAAGGGGCTCTAAATCGGGTAAAAGGGAGGTGGAGAGCCGCCTGGAGATAGGGGGCCGCTCCCGGGTCTCTGGGTCCGAAAAAGGGGTTGAAATTCGGGTAGAGTTGGGCCCCGCTCCTCGGCCTCTCTGGTGTTTGGGTTAAGTCCCCAGGACCAGAGAGGGGGAACAGCGGGGGCAGTGGCCCCGCTTCTCGGCCTCTCTGGTGTTTGGGCGAGTGACACGGTAAGGGGTGGTTTTGCAAACAGGCTAAGTCCCCAAGACCAGAGAGGGGGAACCACGCGGGCAGTGGCCCCGCTTCTCGGCCTCTCTGGTGTTTGGGCGAGTGACACGGTAAGGGGTGGTTTTGCAAACAGGCTAAGTCCCCAAGACCAGAGAGGGGGAACCACGCGGGCAGTGGCCCCGCTTCTCGGCCTCTCTGGTGTTTGGGCGAGTGACACGGTAAGGGGTGGTTTTGCAAACAGGCTAAGTCCCCAAGACCAGAGAGGG
>NC_136008.1:31959767-31962267 GCF_048128805.1 Centroberyx gerrardi | reverse complement strand
CCATCCCTGGAGCTCCAGGGAGTACCAGGAGCAAATCCAAATAGAAAAAAAAAAGTTAAAGTCCAACTGCCACCAGGGGCTCGGGGTGAAAATCCTGCCCGGGAAGAGGCGCACAGCCTCGGGCAGGGCTTCCAGGGCGCCCCCCTACCTCCCTGGAGCTCCAGGGAGTACCAGGAGCAAATCCAAATAGAAAAAAAAAAGTTAAAGTCCAACCGCCACCAGGAGCTCGGTGTGAAAATCCTGCCCGGGAAGAGGCGCACAGCCTCGGGCAGGGCTTCCAGGGCGCCCCCCTACCTCCCTGGAGCTCCAGGGAGTACCAGGAGCAAATCCAAATAGAAAAAAAAAAGGTTAAAGTCCAACCGCCACCAGGGGCTCGGGGTGAAAATCCTGCCCGGGAAGAGGCGCACAGCCTCGGGCAGGGCTTCCAGGGCGCCCCCCTACCTCCCTGGAGCTCCAGGGAGTACCAGGAGCAGAAAGAAATATTTTGTTTAAAAAAAAGACAAAGTGCTGCGGCACTTAGGCTGTGGGGCGAAAACAGGCGGAGTACCAGGAGCACAAAGTTTAAGTTGGAGTACCAGGGGCACCAAAGATTAAGTTGGTACACCAGGGGCACCAAAGTTTGAGTTGGTATACCAGGAGCAGGAAAGTTTGGGCGGATGGTAGTCTGCTTGTATCCGGGGAGGGGTGCTTAAGAGTGGGTCTGCAGGTTCGGCTGGTGCTGGGGTTCCTGGATGGTGGAGGTTAGGGGCCGGAGATAGGGGGCAGCTAACAGGTGTGTGGGTGGCCGAGGCAGGGGCTCCAAATTGGGGTAAAAGTGAGGTGGAGGGCCCCCTGGAGGTAGGGGGCCGATAGCAGGTGTGTGTGGCCGAAGCAGGTGCTCTAAATTGGGTAAAAGGGAGGTGGAGAGCCGCCTGGAGATAGAGGGCCGCTCCCCGGTGTGTGTGGCCGAAGCAGGGGCTTTAAATCGGGTAAAAGGGAGGTGGAGAGCCGCCTGGAGATAGGGGGCCGCTCCCAGGTGTGTGTGGCCGAAGCAGGGGCTTTAAATCGGGTAAAAGGGAGGTGGAGAGCCGCCTGGAGATAGGGGCCCGCTCCCAGGTGTGTGTGGCCGAAGCAGGGGCTTTAAATCGGGTAAAAGGGAGGTGGAGAGCCGCCTGGAGATAGGGGCCCGCTCCCAGGTGTGTGTGGCCGAAGCAGGGGCTCTAAATTGGGTTAAAAGTGAAGTGGAGAGCCGCCTGGAGATAGGGGCCCGCTCCCAGGTGTGTGTGGCCGAAGCAGGGGCTTTAAATCGGGTAAAAGGGAGGTGGAGAGCCGCCTGGAGATAGGGGCCCGCTCCCAGGTGTGTGTGGCCGAAGCAGGGGCTTTAAATCGGGTAAAAGGGAGGTGGAGAGCCGCCTGGAGATAGGGGGCCGCTCCCAGGTGTGTGTGGCCGAAGCAGGGGCTTTAAATCGGGTAAAAGGGAGGTGGAGAGCCGCCTGGAGATAGGGGCCCGCTCCCAGGTGTGTGTGGCCGAAGCAGGGGCTTTAAATCGGGTAAAAGGGAGGTGGAGAGCCGCCTGGAGATAGGGGCCCGCTCCCAGGTGTGTGTGGCCGAAGCAGGGGCTCTAAATTGGGTTAAAAGTGAAGTGGAGAGCCGCCTGGAGATAGGGGCCCGCTCCCAGGTGTGTGTGGCCGAAGCAGGGGCTTTAAATCGGGTAAAAGGGAGGTGGAGAGCCGCCTGGAGATAGGGGGCCGCTCCCAGGTGTGTGTGGCCGAAGCAGGGGCTTTAAATCGGGTAAAAGGGAGGTGGAGAGCCGCCTGGAGATAGGGGCCCGCTCCCAGGTGTGTGTGGCCGAAGCAGGGGCTTTAAATCGGGTAAAAGGGAGGTGGAGAGCCGCCTGGAGATAGGGGCCCGCTCCCAGGTGTGTGTGGCCGAAGCAGGGGCTCTAAATTGGGTTAAAAGTGAAGTGGAGAGCCGCCTGGAGATAGGGGCCCGCTCCCAGGTGTGTGTGGCCGAAGCAGGGGCTTTAAATCGGGTAAAAGGGAGGTGGAGAGCCGCCTGGAGATAGGGGCCCGCTCCCAGGTGTGTGTGGCCGAAGCAGGGGCTTTAAATCGGGTAAAAGGGAGGTGGAGAGCCGCCTGGAGATAGGGGCCCGCTCCCAGGTGTGTGTGGCCGAAGCAGGGGCTCCAAATCCGGTAAAAGGGAGGTGGAGAGCCGACTGGAGATAGGGGGCGGATAGCAGGTGTGTGTGGCCGAAGAAGGGGCTCTAAATCGGGTAAAAGGGAGGTGGAGAGCCGCCTGGAGATAGGGGCCCGCTCCCAGGTGTGTGTGGCCGAAGCAGGGGCTCTAAATTGGGTAAAAGGGAGGTGGAGAGCCGACTGGAGATAGGGGGCCTCTCCCAGGTGTGTGTGGCCGAAGCAGGGGCTCTAAATTGGGTTAAAAGTGAGGTGGAGGGCCCCCTGGAGGTAGGGGGCCGATAGCAGGTGTGTGTGGCCGAAGAAGGGGCTCTAAATCGGGTAAAAGG
>NC_136008.1:31947267-31949767 GCF_048128805.1 Centroberyx gerrardi | reverse complement strand
ATCCTGCCCGGGAAGAGGCGCACAGCCTCGGGCAAGGCGCCCCCCTACCATCCCTGGAGCTCCAGGGAGTACCAGGAGCAAATCCAAATAGAAAAAAAAAAGTTAAAGTCCAACCGCCACCAGGGGCTCGGGGTGAAAGCCCTGCCCGGGAAGGGGCGCACAGCCTCGGGCAGGGCGCCCCCCTACCATCCCTGGAGCTCCAGGGAGTACCAGGAGCAAATCCAAATAGAAAAAAAAAAGTTAAAGTCCAACCGCCACCAGGGGCTCGGGGTGAAAGCCCTGCCCGGGAAGGGGCGCACAGCCTCGGGCAGGGCGCCCCCCTACCATCCCTGGAGCTCCAGGGAGTACCAGGAGCAAATCCAAATAGAAAAAAAAAAGTTAAAGTCCAACCGCCACCAGGGGCTCGGGGTGAAAATCCTGCCCGGGAAGAGGCGCACAGCCTCGGGCAGGGCGCCCCCCTACCATCCCTGGAGCTCCAGGGAGTACCAGGAGCAAATCCAAATAGAAAAAAAAAAGTTAAAGTCCAACTGCCACCAGGGGCTCGGGGTGAAAATCCTGCCCGGGAAGAGGCGCACAGCCTCGGGCAGGGCTTCCAGGGCGCCCCCCTACCTCCCTGGAGCTCCAGGGAGTACCAGGAGCAAATCCAAATAGAAAAAAAAAAGTTAAAGTCCAACCGCCACCAGGAGCTCGGTGTGAAAATCCTGCCCGGGAAGAGGCGCACAGCCTCGGGCAGGGCTTCCAGGGCGCCCCCCTACCTCCCTGGAGCTCCAGGGAGTACCAGGAGCAAATCCAAATAGAAAAAAAAAAGGTTAAAGTCCAACCGCCACCAGGGGCTCGGGGTGAAAATCCTGCCCGGGAAGAGGCGCACAGCCTCGGGCAGGGCTTCCAGGGCGCCCCCCTACCTCCCTGGAGCTCCAGGGAGTACCAGGAGCAGAAAGAAATATTTTGTTTAAAAAAAAGACAAAGTGCTGCGGCACTTAGGCTGTGGGGCGAAAACAGGCGGAGTACCAGGAGCACAAAGTTTAAGTTGGAGTACCAGGGGCACCAAAGATTAAGTTGGTACACCAGGGGCACCAAAGTTTGAGTTGGTATACCAGGAGCAGGAAAGTTTGGGCGGATGGTAGTCTGCTTGTATCCGGGGAGGGGTGCTTAAGAGTGGGTCTGCAGGTTCGGCTGGTGCTGGGGTTCCTGGATGGTGGAGGTTAGGGGCCGGAGATAGGGGGCAGCTAACAGGTGTGTGGGTGGCCGAGGCAGGGGCTCCAAATTGGGGTAAAAGTGAGGTGGAGGGCCCCCTGGAGGTAGGGGGCCGATAGCAGGTGTGTGTGGCCGAAGCAGGTGCTCTAAATTGGGTAAAAGGGAGGTGGAGAGCCGCCTGGAGATAGAGGGCCGCTCCCCGGTGTGTGTGGCCGAAGCAGGGGCTTTAAATCGGGTAAAAGGGAGGTGGAGAGCCGACTGGAGATAGGGGGCCGCTCCCAGGTGTGTGTGGCCGAAGCAGGGGCTTTAAATCGGGTAAAAGGGAGGTGGAGAGCCGCCTGGAGATAGGGGCCCGCTCCCAGGTGTGTGTGGCCGAAGCAGGGGCTTTAAATCGGGTAAAAGGGAGGTGGAGAGCCGCCTGGAGATAGGGGCCCGCTCCCAGGTGTGTGTGGCCGAAGCAGGGGCTCTAAATTGGGTTAAAAGTGAAGTGGAGAGCCGCCTGGAGATAGGGGCCCGCTCCCAGGTGTGTGTGGCCGAAGCAGGGGCTTTAAATCGGGTAAAAGGGAGGTGGAGAGCCGCCTGGAGATAGGGGCCCGCTCCCAGGTGTGTGTGGCCGAAGCAGGGGCTTTAAATCGGGTAAAAGGGAGGTGGAGAGCCGCCTGGAGATAGGGGGCCGCTCCCAGGTGTGTGTGGCCGAAGCAGGGGCTTTAAATCGGGTAAAAGGGAGGTGGAGAGCCGCCTGGAGATAGGGGCCCGCTCCCAGGTGTGTGTGGCCGAAGCAGGGGCTTTAAATCGGGTAAAAGGGAGGTGGAGAGCCGCCTGGAGATAGGGGCCCGCTCCCAGGTGTGTGTGGCCGAAGCAGGGGCTCTAAATTGGGTTAAAAGTGAAGTGGAGAGCCGCCTGGAGATAGGGGCCCGCTCCCAGGTGTGTGTGGCCGAAGCAGGGGCTTTAAATCGGGTAAAAGGGAGGTGGAGAGCCGCCTGGAGATAGGGGCCCGCTCCCAGGTGTGTGTGGCCGAAGCAGGGGCTTTAAATCGGGTAAAAGGGAGGTGGAGAGCCGCCTGGAGATAGGGGGCCGCTCCCAGGTGTGTGTGGCCGAAGCAGGGGCTTTAAATCGGGTAAAAGGGAGGTGGAGAGCCGCCTGGAGATAGGGGCCCGCTCCCAGGTGTGTGTGGCCGAAGCAGGGGCTTTAAATCGGGTAAAAGGGAGGTGGAGAGCCGCCTGGAGATAGGGGCCCGCTCCCAGGTGTGTGTGGCCGAAGCAGGGGCTCTAAATTGGGTTAAAAGTGAAGTGGAGAGCCGCCTGGA
>NC_136008.1:31932267-31934767 GCF_048128805.1 Centroberyx gerrardi | reverse complement strand
TGGAGAGCCGCCTGGAGATAGGGGCCCGCTCCCAGGTGTGTGTGGCCGAAGCAGGGGCTTTAAATCGGGTAAAAGGGAGGTGGAGAGCCGCCTGGAGATAGGGGCCCGCTCCCAGGTGTGTGTGGCCGAAGCAGGGGCTCTAAATTGGGTTAAAAGTGAAGTGGAGAGCCGCCTGGAGATAGGGGCCCGCTCCCAGGTGTGTGTGGCCGAAGCAGGGGCTTTAAATCGGGTAAAAGGGAGGTGGAGAGCCGCCTGGAGATAGGGGGCCGCTCCCAGGTGTGTGTGGCCGAAGCAGGGGCTTTAAATCGGGTAAAAGGGAGGTGGAGAGCCGCCTGGAGATAGGGGCCCGCTCCCAGGTGTGTGTGGCCGAAGCAGGGGCTTTAAATCGGGTAAAAGGGAGGTGGAGAGCCGCCTGGAGATAGGGGCCCGCTCCCAGGTGTGTGTGGCCGAAGCAGGGGCTCTAAATTGGGTTAAAAGTGAAGTGGAGAGCCGCCTGGAGATAGGGGCCCGCTCCCAGGTGTGTGTGGCCGAAGCAGGGGCTTTAAATCGGGTAAAAGGGAGGTGGAGAGCCGCCTGGAGATAGGGGGCCGCTCCCAGGTGTGTGTGGCCGAAGCAGGGGCTTTAAATCGGGTAAAAGGGAGGTGGAGAGCCGCCTGGAGATAGGGGCCCGCTCCCAGGTGTGTGTGGCCGAAGCAGGGGCTTTAAATCGGGTAAAAGGGAGGTGGAGAGCCGCCTGGAGATAGGGGCCCGCTCCCAGGTGTGTGTGGCCGAAGCAGGGGCTCTAAATTGGGTTAAAAGTGAAGTGGAGAGCCGCCTGGAGATAGGGGCCCGCTCCCAGGTGTGTGTGGCCGAAGCAGGGGCTTTAAATCGGGTAAAAGGGAGGTGGAGAGCCGCCTGGAGATAGGGGGCCGCTCCCAGGTGTGTGTGGCCGAAGCAGGGGCTTTAAATCGGGTAAAAGGGAGGTGGAGAGCCGCCTGGAGATAGGGGCCCGCTCCCAGGTGTGTGTGGCCGAAGCAGGGGCTTTAAATCGGGTAAAAGGGAGGTGGAGAGCCGCCTGGAGATAGGGGCCCGCTCCCCGGTGTGTGTGGCCGAAGCAGGGGCTCTAAATTGGGTTAAAAGTGAAGTGGAGAGCCGCCTGGAGATAGGGGCCCGCTCCCAGGTGTGTGTGGCCGAAGCAGGGGCTTTAAATCGGGTAAAAGGGAGGTGGAGAGCCGCCTGGAGATAGGGGCCCGCTCCCCGGTGTGTGTGGCCGAAGCAGGGGCTCTAAATTGGGTTAAAAGTGAAGTGGAGAGCCGCCTGGAGATAGGGGCCCGCTCCCAGGTGTGTGTGGCCGAAGCAGGGGCTTTAAATCGGGTAAAAGGGAGGTGGAGAGCCGCCTGGAGATAGGGGCCCGCTCCCAGGTGTGTGTGGCCGAAGCAGGGGCTTTAAATCGGGTAAAAGGGAGGTGGAGAGCCGCCTGGAGATAGGGGCCCGCTCCCAGGTGTGTGTGGCCGAAGCAGGGGCTCCAAATCCGGTAAAAGGGAGGTGGAGAGCCGACTGGAGATAGGGGGCGGATAGCAGGTGTGTGTGGCCGAAGAAGGGGCTCTAAATCGGGTAAAAGGGAGGTGGAGAGCCGCCTGGAGATAGGGGCCCGCTCCCAGGTGTGTGTGGCCGAAGCAGGGGCTCTAAATTGGGTAAAAGGGAGGTGGAGAGCCGACTGGAGATAGGGGGCCTCTCCCAGGTGTGTGTGGCCGAAGCAGGGGCTCTAAATTGGGTTAAAAGTGAGGTGGAGGGCCCCCTGGAGGTAGGGGGCCGATAGCAGGTGTGTGTGGCCGAAGAAGGGGCTCTAAATCGGGTAAAAGGGAGGTGGAGAGCCGCCTGGAGATAGGGGGCCGCTCCCGGGTCTCTGGGTCCGAAAAAGGGGTTGAAATTCGGGTAGAGTTGGGCCCCGCTCCTCGGCCTCTCTGGTGTTTGGGTTAAGTCCCCAGGACCAGAGAGGGGGAACAGCGGGGGCAGTGGCCCCGCTTCTCGGCCTCTCTGGTGTTTGGGCGAGTGACACGGTAAGGGGTGGTTTTGCAAACAGGCTAAGTCCCCAAGACCAGAGAGGGGGAACCACGCGGGCAGTGGCCCCGCTTCTCGGCCTCTCTGGTGTTTGGGCGAGTGACACGGTAAGGGGTGGTTTTGCAAACAGGCTAAGTCCCCAAGACCAGAGAGGGGGAACCACGCGGGCAGTGGCCCCGCTTCTCGGCCTCTCTGGTGTTTGGGCGAGTGACACGGTAAGGGGTGGTTTTGCAAACAGGCTAAGTCCCCAAGACCAGAGAGGGGGAACCACGCGGGCAGTGGCCCCGCTTCTCGGCCTCTCTGGTGTTTGGGCGAGTGACACGGTAAGGGGTGGTTTTGCAAACAGGCAAAGTCCCCAAGACCAGAGAGGGGGAACAGCGGGGGCAGTGGCCCCGCTTCTCGGCCTCTCTGGTGTTTGGGCGAGTGACACGGTAAGGGGTGGTTTTGCAAACAGGCAAAG
>NC_136008.1:31919767-31922267 GCF_048128805.1 Centroberyx gerrardi | reverse complement strand
AAAGTTAAAGTCCAACCGCCACCAGGAGCTCGGTGTGAAAATCCTGCCCGGGAAGAGGCGCACAGCCTCGGGCAGGGCTTCCAGGGCGCCCCCCTACCTCCCTGGAGCTCCAGGGAGTACCAGGAGCAAATCCAAATAGAAAAAAAAAAGGTTAAAGTCCAACCGCCACCAGGGGCTCGGGGTGAAAATCCTGCCCGGGAAGAGGCGCACAGCCTCGGGCAGGGCTTCCAGGGCGCCCCCCTACCTCCCTGGAGCTCCAGGGAGTACCAGGAGCAGAAAGAAATATTTTGTTTAAAAAAAAGACAAAGTGCTGCGGCACTTAGGCTGTGGGGCGAAAACAGGCGGAGTACCAGGAGCACAAAGTTTAAGTTGGAGTACCAGGGGCACCAAAGATTAAGTTGGTACACCAGGGGCACCAAAGTTTGAGTTGGTATACCAGGAGCAGGAAAGTTTGGGCGGATGGTAGTCTGCTTGTATCCGGGGAGGGGTGCTTAAGAGTGGGTCTGCAGGTTCGGCTGGTGCTGGGGTTCCTGGATGGTGGAGGTTAGGGGCCGGAGATAGGGGGCAGCTAACAGGTGTGTGGGTGGCCGAGGCAGGGGCTCCAAATTGGGGTAAAAGTGAGGTGGAGGGCCCCCTGGAGGTAGGGGGCCGATAGCAGGTGTGTGTGGCCGAAGCAGGTGCTCTAAATTGGGTAAAAGGGAGGTGGAGAGCCGCCTGGAGATAGAGGGCCGCTCCCCGGTGTGTGTGGCCGAAGCAGGGGCTTTAAATCGGGTAAAAGGGAGGTGGAGAGCCGACTGGAGATAGGGGGCCGCTCCCAGGTGTGTGTGGCCGAAGCAGGGGCTTTAAATCGGGTAAAAGGGAGGTGGAGAGCCGCCTGGAGATAGGGGCCCGCTCCCAGGTGTGTGTGGCCGAAGCAGGGGCTTTAAATCGGGTAAAAGGGAGGTGGAGAGCCGCCTGGAGATAGGGGCCCGCTCCCAGGTGTGTGTGGCCGAAGCAGGGGCTCTAAATTGGGTTAAAAGTGAAGTGGAGAGCCGCCTGGAGATAGGGGCCCGCTCCCAGGTGTGTGTGGCCGAAGCAGGGGCTTTAAATCGGGTAAAAGGGAGGTGGAGAGCCGCCTGGAGATAGGGGCCCGCTCCCAGGTGTGTGTGGCCGAAGCAGGGGCTTTAAATCGGGTAAAAGGGAGGTGGAGAGCCGCCTGGAGATAGGGGGCCGCTCCCAGGTGTGTGTGGCCGAAGCAGGGGCTTTAAATCGGGTAAAAGGGAGGTGGAGAGCCGCCTGGAGATAGGGGCCCGCTCCCAGGTGTGTGTGGCCGAAGCAGGGGCTTTAAATCGGGTAAAAGGGAGGTGGAGAGCCGCCTGGAGATAGGGGCCCGCTCCCAGGTGTGTGTGGCCGAAGCAGGGGCTCTAAATTGGGTTAAAAGTGAAGTGGAGAGCCGCCTGGAGATAGGGGCCCGCTCCCAGGTGTGTGTGGCCGAAGCAGGGGCTTTAAATCGGGTAAAAGGGAGGTGGAGAGCCGCCTGGAGATAGGGGGCCGCTCCCAGGTGTGTGTGGCCGAAGCAGGGGCTTTAAATCGGGTAAAAGGGAGGTGGAGAGCCGCCTGGAGATAGGGGCCCGCTCCCAGGTGTGTGTGGCCGAAGCAGGGGCTTTAAATCGGGTAAAAGGGAGGTGGAGAGCCGCCTGGAGATAGGGGCCCGCTCCCAGGTGTGTGTGGCCGAAGCAGGGGCTCTAAATTGGGTTAAAAGTGAAGTGGAGAGCCGCCTGGAGATAGGGGCCCGCTCCCAGGTGTGTGTGGCCGAAGCAGGGGCTTTAAATCGGGTAAAAGGGAGGTGGAGAGCCGCCTGGAGATAGGGGCCCGCTCCCAGGTGTGTGTGGCCGAAGCAGGGGCTTTAAATCGGGTAAAAGGGAGGTGGAGAGCCGCCTGGAGATAGGGGCCCGCTCCCAGGTGTGTGTGGCCGAAGCAGGGGCTCCAAATCCGGTAAAAGGGAGGTGGAGAGCCGACTGGAGATAGGGGGCGGATAGCAGGTGTGTGTGGCCGAAGAAGGGGCTCTAAATCGGGTAAAAGGGAGGTGGAGAGCCGCCTGGAGATAGGGGCCCGCTCCCAGGTGTGTGTGGCCGAAGCAGGGGCTCTAAATTGGGTAAAAGGGAGGTGGAGAGCCGACTGGAGATAGGGGGCCTCTCCCAGGTGTGTGTGGCCGAAGCAGGGGCTCTAAATTGGGTTAAAAGTGAGGTGGAGGGCCCCCTGGAGGTAGGGGGCCGATAGCAGGTGTGTGTGGCCGAAGAAGGGGCTCTAAATCGGGTAAAAGGGAGGTGGAGAGCCGCCTGGAGATAGGGGGCCGCTCCCGGGTCTCTGGGTCCGAAAAAGGGGTTGAAATTCGGGTAGAGTTGGGCCCCGCTCCTCGGCCTCTCTGGTGTTTGGGTTAAGTCCCCAGGACCAGAGAGGGGGAACAGCGGGGGCAGTGGCCCCGCTTCTCGGCCTCTCTGGTGTTTGGGCGAGTGACACG
>NC_136008.1:31907267-31909767 GCF_048128805.1 Centroberyx gerrardi | reverse complement strand
CTCCAGGGAGTACCAGGAGCAAATCCAAATAGAAAAAAAAAAGTTAAAGTCCAACCGCCACCAGGGGCTCGGGGTGAAAGCCCTGCCCGGGAAGGGGCGCACAGCCTCGGGCAGGGCGCCCCCCTACCATCCCTGGAGCTCCAGGGAGTACCAGGAGCAAATCCAAATAGAAAAAAAAAAGTTAAAGTCCAACCGCCACCAGGGGCTCGGGGTGAAAATCCTGCCCGGGAAGAGGCGCACAGCCTCGGGCAGGGCGCCCCCCTACCATCCCTGGAGCTCCAGGGAGTACCAGGAGCAAATCCAAATAGAAAAAAAAAAGTTAAAGTCCAACTGCCACCAGGGGCTCGGGGTGAAAATCCTGCCCGGGAAGAGGCGCACAGCCTCGGGCAGGGCTTCCAGGGCGCCCCCCTACCTCCCTGGAGCTCCAGGGAGTACCAGGAGCAAATCCAAATAGAAAAAAAAAAGTTAAAGTCCAACCGCCACCAGGAGCTCGGTGTGAAAATCCTGCCCGGGAAGAGGCGCACAGCCTCGGGCAGGGCTTCCAGGGCGCCCCCCTACCTCCCTGGAGCTCCAGGGAGTACCAGGAGCAAATCCAAATAGAAAAAAAAAAGGTTAAAGTCCAACCGCCACCAGGGGCTCGGGGTGAAAATCCTGCCCGGGAAGAGGCGCACAGCCTCGGGCAGGGCTTCCAGGGCGCCCCCCTACCTCCCTGGAGCTCCAGGGAGTACCAGGAGCAGAAAGAAATATTTTGTTTAAAAAAAAGACAAAGTGCTGCGGCACTTAGGCTGTGGGGCGAAAACAGGCGGAGTACCAGGAGCACAAAGTTTAAGTTGGAGTACCAGGGGCACCAAAGATTAAGTTGGTACACCAGGGGCACCAAAGTTTGAGTTGGTATACCAGGAGCAGGAAAGTTTGGGCGGATGGTAGTCTGCTTGTATCCGGGGAGGGGTGCTTAAGAGTGGGTCTGCAGGTTCGGCTGGTGCTGGGGTTCCTGGATGGTGGAGGTTAGGGGCCGGAGATAGGGGGCAGCTAACAGGTGTGTGGGTGGCCGAGGCAGGGGCTCCAAATTGGGGTAAAAGTGAGGTGGAGGGCCCCCTGGAGGTAGGGGGCCGATAGCAGGTGTGTGTGGCCGAAGCAGGTGCTCTAAATTGGGTAAAAGGGAGGTGGAGAGCCGCCTGGAGATAGAGGGCCGCTCCCCGGTGTGTGTGGCCGAAGCAGGGGCTTTAAATCGGGTAAAAGGGAGGTGGAGAGCCGACTGGAGATAGGGGGCCGCTCCCAGGTGTGTGTGGCCGAAGCAGGGGCTTTAAATCGGGTAAAAGGGAGGTGGAGAGCCGCCTGGAGATAGGGGCCCGCTCCCAGGTGTGTGTGGCCGAAGCAGGGGCTTTAAATCGGGTAAAAGGGAGGTGGAGAGCCGCCTGGAGATAGGGGCCCGCTCCCAGGTGTGTGTGGCCGAAGCAGGGGCTCTAAATTGGGTTAAAAGTGAAGTGGAGAGCCGCCTGGAGATAGGGGCCCGCTCCCAGGTGTGTGTGGCCGAAGCAGGGGCTTTAAATCGGGTAAAAGGGAGGTGGAGAGCCGCCTGGAGATAGGGGCCCGCTCCCAGGTGTGTGTGGCCGAAGCAGGGGCTTTAAATCGGGTAAAAGGGAGGTGGAGAGCCGCCTGGAGATAGGGGGCCGCTCCCAGGTGTGTGTGGCCGAAGCAGGGGCTTTAAATCGGGTAAAAGGGAGGTGGAGAGCCGCCTGGAGATAGGGGCCCGCTCCCAGGTGTGTGTGGCCGAAGCAGGGGCTTTAAATCGGGTAAAAGGGAGGTGGAGAGCCGCCTGGAGATAGGGGCCCGCTCCCAGGTGTGTGTGGCCGAAGCAGGGGCTCTAAATTGGGTTAAAAGTGAAGTGGAGAGCCGCCTGGAGATAGGGGCCCGCTCCCAGGTGTGTGTGGCCGAAGCAGGGGCTTTAAATCGGGTAAAAGGGAGGTGGAGAGCCGCCTGGAGATAGGGGGCCGCTCCCAGGTGTGTGTGGCCGAAGCAGGGGCTTTAAATCGGGTAAAAGGGAGGTGGAGAGCCGCCTGGAGATAGGGGCCCGCTCCCAGGTGTGTGTGGCCGAAGCAGGGGCTTTAAATCGGGTAAAAGGGAGGTGGAGAGCCGCCTGGAGATAGGGGCCCGCTCCCAGGTGTGTGTGGCCGAAGCAGGGGCTCTAAATTGGGTTAAAAGTGAAGTGGAGAGCCGCCTGGAGATAGGGGCCCGCTCCCAGGTGTGTGTGGCCGAAGCAGGGGCTTTAAATCGGGTAAAAGGGAGGTGGAGAGCCGCCTGGAGATAGGGGGCCGCTCCCAGGTGTGTGTGGCCGAAGCAGGGGCTTTAAATCGGGTAAAAGGGAGGTGGAGAGCCGCCTGGAGATAGGGGCCCGCTCCCAGGTGTGTGTGGCCGAAGCAGGGGCTTTAAATCGGGTAAAAGGGAGGTGGAGAGCCGCCTGGAGATAGGGGCCCGCTCCCAGGTGTGTGTGGCCGAAGCA
>NC_136008.1:31892267-31894767 GCF_048128805.1 Centroberyx gerrardi | reverse complement strand
AAGGGAGGTGGAGAGCCGACTGGAGATAGGGGGCCGCTCCCAGGTGTGTGTGGCCGAAGCAGGGGCTTTAAATCGGGTAAAAGGGAGGTGGAGAGCCGCCTGGAGATAGGGGCCCGCTCCCAGGTGTGTGTGGCCGAAGCAGGGGCTTTAAATCGGGTAAAAGGGAGGTGGAGAGCCGCCTGGAGATAGGGGCCCGCTCCCAGGTGTGTGTGGCCGAAGCAGGGGCTCTAAATTGGGTTAAAAGTGAAGTGGAGAGCCGCCTGGAGATAGGGGCCCGCTCCCAGGTGTGTGTGGCCGAAGCAGGGGCTTTAAATCGGGTAAAAGGGAGGTGGAGAGCCGCCTGGAGATAGGGGCCCGCTCCCAGGTGTGTGTGGCCGAAGCAGGGGCTTTAAATCGGGTAAAAGGGAGGTGGAGAGCCGCCTGGAGATAGGGGGCCGCTCCCAGGTGTGTGTGGCCGAAGCAGGGGCTTTAAATCGGGTAAAAGGGAGGTGGAGAGCCGCCTGGAGATAGGGGCCCGCTCCCAGGTGTGTGTGGCCGAAGCAGGGGCTTTAAATCGGGTAAAAGGGAGGTGGAGAGCCGCCTG
Source organism: Centroberyx gerrardi (assembly GCF_048128805.1). Lineage (NCBI taxonomy): Eukaryota > Metazoa > Chordata > Actinopteri > Beryciformes > Berycidae > Centroberyx > Centroberyx gerrardi. The sequence continues at coordinate 31,894,184 of NC_136008.1, read as the reverse complement.
GAGATAGGGGCCCGCTCCCAGGTGTGTGTGGCCGAAGCAGGGGCTCTAAATTGGGTTAAAAGTGAAGTGGAGAGCCGCCTGGAGATAGGGGCCCGCTCCCAGGTGTGTGTGGCCGAAGCAGGGGCTTTAAATCGGGTAAAAGGGAGGTGGAGAGCCGCCTGGAGATAGGGGCCCGCTCCCAGGTGTGTGTGGCCGAAGCAGGGGCTTTAAATCGGGTAAAAGGGAGGTGGAGAGCCGCCTGGAGATAGGGGGCCGCTCCCAGGTGTGTGTGGCCGAAGCAGGGGCTTTAAATCGGGTAAAAGGGAGGTGGAGAGCCGCCTGGAGATAGGGGCCCGCTCCCAGGTGTGTGTGGCCGAAGCAGGGGCTTTAAATCGGGTAAAAGGGAGGTGGAGAGCCGCCTGGAGATAGGGGCCCGCTCCCAGGTGTGTGTGGCCGAAGCAGGGGCTCTAAATTGGGTTAAAAGTGAAGTGGAGAGCCGCCTGGAGATAGGGGCCCGCTCCCAGGTGTGTGTGGCCGAAGCAGGGGCTTTAAATCGGGTAAAAGGGAGGTGGAGAGCCGCCTGGAGATAGGGGGCCGCTCCCAGGTGTGTGTGGCCGAAGCAGGGGCTTTAAATCGGGTAAAAGGGAGGTGGAGAGCCGCCTGGAGATAGGGGCCCGCTCCCAGGTGTGTGTGGCCGAAGCAGGGGCTTTAAATCGGGTAAAAGGGAGGTGGAGAGCCGCCTGGAGATAGGGGCCCGCTCCCCGGTGTGTGTGGCCGAAGCAGGGGCTCTAAATTGGGTTAAAAGTGAAGTGGAGAGCCGCCTGGAGATAGGGGCCCGCTCCCAGGTGTGTGTGGCCGAAGCAGGGGCTTTAAATCGGGTAAAAGGGAGGTGGAGAGCCGCCTGGAGATAGGGGCCCGCTCCCAGGTGTGTGTGGCCGAAGCAGGGGCTTTAAATCGGGTAAAAGGGAGGTGGAGAGCCGCCTGGAGATAGGGGCCCGCTCCCAGGTGTGTGTGGCCGAAGCAGGGGCTCCAAATCCGGTAAAAGGGAGGTGGAGAGCCGACTGGAGATAGGGGGCGGATAGCAGGTGTGTGTGGCCGAAGAAGGGGCTCTAAATCGGGTAAAAGGGAGGTGGAGAGCCGCCTGGAGATAGGGGCCCGCTCCCAGGTGTGTGTGGCCGAAGCAGGGGCTCTAAATTGGGTAAAAGGGAGGTGGAGAGCCGACTGGAGATAGGGGGCCTCTCCCAGGTGTGTGTGGCCGAAGCAGGGGCTCTAAATTGGGTTAAAAGTGAGGTGGAGGGCCCCCTGGAGGTAGGGGGCCGATAGCAGGTGTGTGTGGCCGAAGAAGGGGCTCTAAATCGGGTAAAAGGGAGGTGGAGAGCCGCCTGGAGATAGGGGGCCGCTCCCGGGTCTCTGGGTCCGAAAAAGGGGTTGAAATTCGGGTAGAGTTGGGCCCCGCTCCTCGGCCTCTCTGGTGTTTGGGTTAAGTCCCCAGGACCAGAGAGGGGGAACAGCGGGGGCAGTGGCCCCGCTTCTCGGCCTCTCTGGTGTTTGGGCGAGTGACACGGTAAGGGGTGGTTTTGCAAACAGGCTAAGTCCCCAAGACCAGAGAGGGGGAACCACGCGGGCAGTGGCCCCGCTTCTCGGCCTCTCTGGTGTTTGGGCGAGTGACACGGTAAGGGGTGGTTTTGCAAACAGGCTAAGTCCCCAAGACCAGAGAGGGGGAACCACGCGGGCAGTGGCCCCGCTTCTCGGCCTCTCTGGTGTTTGGGCGAGTGACACGGTAAGGGGTGGTTTTGCAAACAGGCTAAGTCCCCAAGACCAGAGAGGGGGAACCACGCGGGCAGTGGCCCCGCTTCTCGGCCTCTCTGGTGTTTGGGCGAGTGACACGGTAAGGGGTGGTTTTGCAAACAGGCAAAGTCCCCAAGACCAGAGAGGGGG
>NC_136008.1:31879767-31882267 GCF_048128805.1 Centroberyx gerrardi | reverse complement strand
GCACAGCCTCGGGCAGGGCTTCCAGGGCGCCCCCCTACCTCCCTGGAGCTCCAGGGAGTACCAGGAGCAAATCCAAATAGAAAAAAAAAAGTTAAAGTCCAACCGCCACCAGGAGCTCGGTGTGAAAATCCTGCCCGGGAAGAGGCGCACAGCCTCGGGCAGGGCTTCCAGGGCGCCCCCCTACCTCCCTGGAGCTCCAGGGAGTACCAGGAGCAAATCCAAATAGAAAAAAAAAAGGTTAAAGTCCAACCGCCACCAGGGGCTCGGGGTGAAAATCCTGCCCGGGAAGAGGCGCACAGCCTCGGGCAGGGCTTCCAGGGCGCCCCCCTACCTCCCTGGAGCTCCAGGGAGTACCAGGAGCAGAAAGAAATATTTTGTTTAAAAAAAAGACAAAGTGCTGCGGCACTTAGGCTGTGGGGCGAAAACAGGCGGAGTACCAGGAGCACAAAGTTTAAGTTGGAGTACCAGGGGCACCAAAGATTAAGTTGGTACACCAGGGGCACCAAAGTTTGAGTTGGTATACCAGGAGCAGGAAAGTTTGGGCGGATGGTAGTCTGCTTGTATCCGGGGAGGGGTGCTTAAGAGTGGGTCTGCAGGTTCGGCTGGTGCTGGGGTTCCTGGATGGTGGAGGTTAGGGGCCGGAGATAGGGGGCAGCTAACAGGTGTGTGGGTGGCCGAGGCAGGGGCTCCAAATTGGGGTAAAAGTGAGGTGGAGGGCCCCCTGGAGGTAGGGGGCCGATAGCAGGTGTGTGTGGCCGAAGCAGGTGCTCTAAATTGGGTAAAAGGGAGGTGGAGAGCCGCCTGGAGATAGAGGGCCGCTCCCCGGTGTGTGTGGCCGAAGCAGGGGCTTTAAATCGGGTAAAAGGGAGGTGGAGAGCCGACTGGAGATAGGGGGCCGCTCCCAGGTGTGTGTGGCCGAAGCAGGGGCTTTAAATCGGGTAAAAGGGAGGTGGAGAGCCGCCTGGAGATAGGGGCCCGCTCCCAGGTGTGTGTGGCCGAAGCAGGGGCTTTAAATCGGGTAAAAGGGAGGTGGAGAGCCGCCTGGAGATAGGGGCCCGCTCCCAGGTGTGTGTGGCCGAAGCAGGGGCTCTAAATTGGGTTAAAAGTGAAGTGGAGAGCCGCCTGGAGATAGGGGCCCGCTCCCAGGTGTGTGTGGCCGAAGCAGGGGCTTTAAATCGGGTAAAAGGGAGGTGGAGAGCCGCCTGGAGATAGGGGCCCGCTCCCAGGTGTGTGTGGCCGAAGCAGGGGCTTTAAATCGGGTAAAAGGGAGGTGGAGAGCCGCCTGGAGATAGGGGGCCGCTCCCAGGTGTGTGTGGCCGAAGCAGGGGCTTTAAATCGGGTAAAAGGGAGGTGGAGAGCCGCCTGGAGATAGGGGCCCGCTCCCAGGTGTGTGTGGCCGAAGCAGGGGCTTTAAATCGGGTAAAAGGGAGGTGGAGAGCCGCCTGGAGATAGGGGCCCGCTCCCAGGTGTGTGTGGCCGAAGCAGGGGCTCTAAATTGGGTTAAAAGTGAAGTGGAGAGCCGCCTGGAGATAGGGGCCCGCTCCCAGGTGTGTGTGGCCGAAGCAGGGGCTTTAAATCGGGTAAAAGGGAGGTGGAGAGCCGCCTGGAGATAGGGGCCCGCTCCCAGGTGTGTGTGGCCGAAGCAGGGGCTTTAAATCGGGTAAAAGGGAGGTGGAGAGCCGCCTGGAGATAGGGGGCCGCTCCCAGGTGTGTGTGGCCGAAGCAGGGGCTTTAAATCGGGTAAAAGGGAGGTGGAGAGCCGCCTGGAGATAGGGGCCCGCTCCCAGGTGTGTGTGGCCGAAGCAGGGGCTTTAAATCGGGTAAAAGGGAGGTGGAGAGCCGCCTGGAGATAGGGGCCCGCTCCCAGGTGTGTGTGGCCGAAGCAGGGGCTCTAAATTGGGTTAAAAGTGAAGTGGAGAGCCGCCTGGAGATAGGGGCCCGCTCCCAGGTGTGTGTGGCCGAAGCAGGGGCTTTAAATCGGGTAAAAGGGAGGTGGAGAGCCGCCTGGAGATAGGGGGCCGCTCCCAGGTGTGTGTGGCCGAAGCAGGGGCTTTAAATCGGGTAAAAGGGAGGTGGAGAGCCGCCTGGAGATAGGGGCCCGCTCCCAGGTGTGTGTGGCCGAAGCAGGGGCTTTAAATCGGGTAAAAGGGAGGTGGAGAGCCGCCTGGAGATAGGGGCCCGCTCCCCGGTGTGTGTGGCCGAAGCAGGGGCTCTAAATTGGGTTAAAAGTGAAGTGGAGAGCCGCCTGGAGATAGGGGCCCGCTCCCAGGTGTGTGTGGCCGAAGCAGGGGCTTTAAATCGGGTAAAAGGGAGGTGGAGAGCCGCCTGGAGATAGGGGCCCGCTCCCAGGTGTGTGTGGCCGAAGCAGGGGCTTTAAATCGGGTAAAAGGGAGGTGGAGAGCCGCCTGGAGATAGGGGCCCGCTCCCAGGTGTGTGTGGCCGAAGCAGGGGCTCCAAATCCGGTAAAAGGGAGGTGGAGAGCCGACTGGAGATAGGGGGC
>NC_136008.1:31867267-31869767 GCF_048128805.1 Centroberyx gerrardi | reverse complement strand
GGTGAAAATCCTGCCCGGGAAGAGGCGCACAGCCTCGGGCAGGGCGCCCCCCTACCATCCCTGGAGCTCCAGGGAGTACCAGGAGCAAATCCAAATAGAAAAAAAAAAGTTAAAGTCCAACTGCCACCAGGGGCTCGGGGTGAAAATCCTGCCCGGGAAGAGGCGCACAGCCTCGGGCAGGGCTTCCAGGGCGCCCCCCTACCTCCCTGGAGCTCCAGGGAGTACCAGGAGCAAATCCAAATAGAAAAAAAAAAGTTAAAGTCCAACCGCCACCAGGGGCTCGGTGTGAAAATCCTGCCCGGGAAGAGGCGCACAGCCTCGGGCAAGGCGCCCCCCTACCATCCCTGGAGCTCCAGGGAGTACCAGGAGCAAATCCAAATAGAAAAAAAAAAGTTAAAGTCCAACCGCCACCAGGGGCTCGGGGTGAAAGCCCTGCCCGGGAAGGGGCGCACAGCCTCGGGCAGGGCGCCCCCCTACCATCCCTGGAGCTCCAGGGAGTACCAGGAGCAAATCCAAATAGAAAAAAAAAAGTTAAAGTCCAACCGCCACCAGGGGCTCGGGGTGAAAGCCCTGCCCGGGAAGGGGCGCACAGCCTCGGGCAGGGCGCCCCCCTACCATCCCTGGAGCTCCAGGGAGTACCAGGAGCAAATCCAAATAGAAAAAAAAAAGTTAAAGTCCAACCGCCACCAGGGGCTCGGGGTGAAAATCCTGCCCGGGAAGAGGCGCACAGCCTCGGGCAGGGCGCCCCCCTACCATCCCTGGAGCTCCAGGGAGTACCAGGAGCAAATCCAAATAGAAAAAAAAAAGTTAAAGTCCAACTGCCACCAGGGGCTCGGGGTGAAAATCCTGCCCGGGAAGAGGCGCACAGCCTCGGGCAGGGCTTCCAGGGCGCCCCCCTACCTCCCTGGAGCTCCAGGGAGTACCAGGAGCAAATCCAAATAGAAAAAAAAAAGTTAAAGTCCAACCGCCACCAGGAGCTCGGTGTGAAAATCCTGCCCGGGAAGAGGCGCACAGCCTCGGGCAGGGCTTCCAGGGCGCCCCCCTACCTCCCTGGAGCTCCAGGGAGTACCAGGAGCAAATCCAAATAGAAAAAAAAAAGGTTAAAGTCCAACCGCCACCAGGGGCTCGGGGTGAAAATCCTGCCCGGGAAGAGGCGCACAGCCTCGGGCAGGGCTTCCAGGGCGCCCCCCTACCTCCCTGGAGCTCCAGGGAGTACCAGGAGCAGAAAGAAATATTTTGTTTAAAAAAAAGACAAAGTGCTGCGGCACTTAGGCTGTGGGGCGAAAACAGGCGGAGTACCAGGAGCACAAAGTTTAAGTTGGAGTACCAGGGGCACCAAAGATTAAGTTGGTACACCAGGGGCACCAAAGTTTGAGTTGGTATACCAGGAGCAGGAAAGTTTGGGCGGATGGTAGTCTGCTTGTATCCGGGGAGGGGTGCTTAAGAGTGGGTCTGCAGGTTCGGCTGGTGCTGGGGTTCCTGGATGGTGGAGGTTAGGGGCCGGAGATAGGGGGCAGCTAACAGGTGTGTGGGTGGCCGAGGCAGGGGCTCCAAATTGGGGTAAAAGTGAGGTGGAGGGCCCCCTGGAGGTAGGGGGCCGATAGCAGGTGTGTGTGGCCGAAGCAGGTGCTCTAAATTGGGTAAAAGGGAGGTGGAGAGCCGCCTGGAGATAGAGGGCCGCTCCCCGGTGTGTGTGGCCGAAGCAGGGGCTTTAAATCGGGTAAAAGGGAGGTGGAGAGCCGACTGGAGATAGGGGGCCGCTCCCAGGTGTGTGTGGCCGAAGCAGGGGCTTTAAATCGGGTAAAAGGGAGGTGGAGAGCCGCCTGGAGATAGGGGCCCGCTCCCAGGTGTGTGTGGCCGAAGCAGGGGCTTTAAATCGGGTAAAAGGGAGGTGGAGAGCCGCCTGGAGATAGGGGCCCGCTCCCAGGTGTGTGTGGCCGAAGCAGGGGCTCTAAATTGGGTTAAAAGTGAAGTGGAGAGCCGCCTGGAGATAGGGGCCCGCTCCCAGGTGTGTGTGGCCGAAGCAGGGGCTTTAAATCGGGTAAAAGGGAGGTGGAGAGCCGCCTGGAGATAGGGGCCCGCTCCCAGGTGTGTGTGGCCGAAGCAGGGGCTTTAAATCGGGTAAAAGGGAGGTGGAGAGCCGCCTGGAGATAGGGGGCCGCTCCCAGGTGTGTGTGGCCGAAGCAGGGGCTTTAAATCGGGTAAAAGGGAGGTGGAGAGCCGCCTGGAGATAGGGGCCCGCTCCCAGGTGTGTGTGGCCGAAGCAGGGGCTTTAAATCGGGTAAAAGGGAGGTGGAGAGCCGCCTGGAGATAGGGGCCCGCTCCCAGGTGTGTGTGGCCGAAGCAGGGGCTCTAAATTGGGTTAAAAGTGAAGTGGAGAGCCGCCTGGAGATAGGGGCCCGCTCCCAGGTGTGTGTGGCCGAAGCAGGGGCTTTAAATCGGGTAAAAGGGAGGTGGAGAGCCGCCTGGAGATAGGGGCCCGCTCCCAGGTGTGTGTGGC
>NC_136008.1:31852267-31854767 GCF_048128805.1 Centroberyx gerrardi | reverse complement strand
GGGTAAAAGGGAGGTGGAGAGCCGCCTGGAGATAGAGGGCCGCTCCCCGGTGTGTGTGGCCGAAGCAGGGGCTTTAAATCGGGTAAAAGGGAGGTGGAGAGCCGACTGGAGATAGGGGGCCGCTCCCAGGTGTGTGTGGCCGAAGCAGGGGCTTTAAATCGGGTAAAAGGGAGGTGGAGAGCCGCCTGGAGATAGGGGCCCGCTCCCAGGTGTGTGTGGCCGAAGCAGGGGCTTTAAATCGGGTAAAAGGGAGGTGGAGAGCCGCCTGGAGATAGGGGCCCGCTCCCAGGTGTGTGTGGCCGAAGCAGGGGCTCTAAATTGGGTTAAAAGTGAAGTGGAGAGCCGCCTGGAGATAGGGGCCCGCTCCCAGGTGTGTGTGGCCGAAGCAGGGGCTTTAAATCGGGTAAAAGGGAGGTGGAGAGCCGCCTGGAGATAGGGGCCCGCTCCCAGGTGTGTGTGGCCGAAGCAGGGGCTTTAAATCGGGTAAAAGGGAGGTGGAGAGCCGCCTGGAGATAGGGGGCCGCTCCCAGGTGTGTGTGGCCGAAGCAGGGGCTTTAAATCGGGTAAAAGGGAGGTGGAGAGCCGCCTGGAGATAGGGGCCCGCTCCCAGGTGTGTGTGGCCGAAGCAGGGGCTTTAAATCGGGTAAAAGGGAGGTGGAGAGCCGCCTGGAGATAGGGGCCCGCTCCCAGGTGTGTGTGGCCGAAGCAGGGGCTCTAAATTGGGTTAAAAGTGAAGTGGAGAGCCGCCTGGAGATAGGGGCCCGCTCCCAGGTGTGTGTGGCCGAAGCAGGGGCTTTAAATCGGGTAAAAGGGAGGTGGAGAGCCGCCTGGAGATAGGGGGCCGCTCCCAGGTGTGTGTGGCCGAAGCAGGGGCTTTAAATCGGGTAAAAGGGAGGTGGAGAGCCGCCTGGAGATAGGGGCCCGCTCCCAGGTGTGTGTGGCCGAAGCAGGGGCTTTAAATCGGGTAAAAGGGAGGTGGAGAGCCGCCTGGAGATAGGGGCCCGCTCCCAGGTGTGTGTGGCCGAAGCAGGGGCTCTAAATTGGGTTAAAAGTGAAGTGGAGAGCCGCCTGGAGATAGGGGCCCGCTCCCAGGTGTGTGTGGCCGAAGCAGGGGCTTTAAATCGGGTAAAAGGGAGGTGGAGAGCCGCCTGGAGATAGGGGGCCGCTCCCAGGTGTGTGTGGCCGAAGCAGGGGCTTTAAATCGGGTAAAAGGGAGGTGGAGAGCCGCCTGGAGATAGGGGCCCGCTCCCAGGTGTGTGTGGCCGAAGCAGGGGCTTTAAATCGGGTAAAAGGGAGGTGGAGAGCCGCCTGGAGATAGGGGCCCGCTCCCAGGTGTGTGTGGCCGAAGCAGGGGCTCTAAATTGGGTTAAAAGTGAAGTGGAGAGCCGCCTGGAGATAGGGGCCCGCTCCCAGGTGTGTGTGGCCGAAGCAGGGGCTTTAAATCGGGTAAAAGGGAGGTGGAGAGCCGCCTGGAGATAGGGGGCCGCTCCCAGGTGTGTGTGGCCGAAGCAGGGGCTTTAAATCGGGTAAAAGGGAGGTGGAGAGCCGCCTGGAGATAGGGGCCCGCTCCCAGGTGTGTGTGGCCGAAGCAGGGGCTTTAAATCGGGTAAAAGGGAGGTGGAGAGCCGCCTGGAGATAGGGGCCCGCTCCCCGGTGTGTGTGGCCGAAGCAGGGGCTCTAAATTGGGTTAAAAGTGAAGTGGAGAGCCGCCTGGAGATAGGGGCCCGCTCCCAGGTGTGTGTGGCCGAAGCAGGGGCTTTAAATCGGGTAAAAGGGAGGTGGAGAGCCGCCTGGAGATAGGGGCCCGCTCCCCGGTGTGTGTGGCCGAAGCAGGGGCTCTAAATTGGGTTAAAAGTGAAGTGGAGAGCCGCCTGGAGATAGGGGCCCGCTCCCAGGTGTGTGTGGCCGAAGCAGGGGCTTTAAATCGGGTAAAAGGGAGGTGGAGAGCCGCCTGGAGATAGGGGCCCGCTCCCAGGTGTGTGTGGCCGAAGCAGGGGCTTTAAATCGGGTAAAAGGGAGGTGGAGAGCCGCCTGGAGATAGGGGCCCGCTCCCAGGTGTGTGTGGCCGAAGCAGGGGCTCCAAATCCGGTAAAAGGGAGGTGGAGAGCCGACTGGAGATAGGGGGCGGATAGCAGGTGTGTGTGGCCGAAGAAGGGGCTCTAAATCGGGTAAAAGGGAGGTGGAGAGCCGCCTGGAGATAGGGGCCCGCTCCCAGGTGTGTGTGGCCGAAGCAGGGGCTCTAAATTGGGTAAAAGGGAGGTGGAGAGCCGACTGGAGATAGGGGGCCTCTCCCAGGTGTGTGTGGCCGAAGCAGGGGCTCTAAATTGGGTTAAAAGTGAGGTGGAGGGCCCCCTGGAGGTAGGGGGCCGATAGCAGGTGTGTGTGGCCGAAGAAGGGGCTCTAAATCGGGTAAAAGGGAGGTGGAGAGCCGCCTGGAGATAGGGGGCCGCTCCCGGGTCTCTGGGTCCGAAAAAGGGGTTGAAATTCGGGTAGAGTTGGG
>NC_136008.1:31839767-31842267 GCF_048128805.1 Centroberyx gerrardi | reverse complement strand
CCAAATAGAAAAAAAAAAGTTAAAGTCCAACCGCCACCAGGGGCTCGGGGTGAAAGCCCTGCCCGGGAAGGGGCGCACAGCCTCGGGCAGGGCGCCCCCCTACCATCCCTGGAGCTCCAGGGAGTACCAGGAGCAAATCCAAATAGAAAAAAAAAAGTTAAAGTCCAACCGCCACCAGGGGCTCGGGGTGAAAGCCCTGCCCGGGAAGGGGCGCACAGCCTCGGGCAGGGCGCCCCCCTACCATCCCTGGAGCTCCAGGGAGTACCAGGAGCAAATCCAAATAGAAAAAAAAAAGTTAAAGTCCAACCGCCACCAGGGGCTCGGGGTGAAAATCCTGCCCGGGAAGAGGCGCACAGCCTCGGGCAGGGCGCCCCCCTACCATCCCTGGAGCTCCAGGGAGTACCAGGAGCAAATCCAAATAGAAAAAAAAAAGTTAAAGTCCAACTGCCACCAGGGGCTCGGGGTGAAAATCCTGCCCGGGAAGAGGCGCACAGCCTCGGGCAGGGCTTCCAGGGCGCCCCCCTACCTCCCTGGAGCTCCAGGGAGTACCAGGAGCAAATCCAAATAGAAAAAAAAAAGTTAAAGTCCAACCGCCACCAGGAGCTCGGTGTGAAAATCCTGCCCGGGAAGAGGCGCACAGCCTCGGGCAGGGCTTCCAGGGCGCCCCCCTACCTCCCTGGAGCTCCAGGGAGTACCAGGAGCAAATCCAAATAGAAAAAAAAAAGGTTAAAGTCCAACCGCCACCAGGGGCTCGGGGTGAAAATCCTGCCCGGGAAGAGGCGCACAGCCTCGGGCAGGGCTTCCAGGGCGCCCCCCTACCTCCCTGGAGCTCCAGGGAGTACCAGGAGCAGAAAGAAATATTTTGTTTAAAAAAAAGACAAAGTGCTGCGGCACTTAGGCTGTGGGGCGAAAACAGGCGGAGTACCAGGAGCACAAAGTTTAAGTTGGAGTACCAGGGGCACCAAAGATTAAGTTGGTACACCAGGGGCACCAAAGTTTGAGTTGGTATACCAGGAGCAGGAAAGTTTGGGCGGATGGTAGTCTGCTTGTATCCGGGGAGGGGTGCTTAAGAGTGGGTCTGCAGGTTCGGCTGGTGCTGGGGTTCCTGGATGGTGGAGGTTAGGGGCCGGAGATAGGGGGCAGCTAACAGGTGTGTGGGTGGCCGAGGCAGGGGCTCCAAATTGGGGTAAAAGTGAGGTGGAGGGCCCCCTGGAGGTAGGGGGCCGATAGCAGGTGTGTGTGGCCGAAGCAGGTGCTCTAAATTGGGTAAAAGGGAGGTGGAGAGCCGCCTGGAGATAGAGGGCCGCTCCCCGGTGTGTGTGGCCGAAGCAGGGGCTTTAAATCGGGTAAAAGGGAGGTGGAGAGCCGACTGGAGATAGGGGGCCGCTCCCAGGTGTGTGTGGCCGAAGCAGGGGCTTTAAATCGGGTAAAAGGGAGGTGGAGAGCCGCCTGGAGATAGGGGCCCGCTCCCAGGTGTGTGTGGCCGAAGCAGGGGCTTTAAATCGGGTAAAAGGGAGGTGGAGAGCCGCCTGGAGATAGGGGCCCGCTCCCAGGTGTGTGTGGCCGAAGCAGGGGCTCTAAATTGGGTTAAAAGTGAAGTGGAGAGCCGCCTGGAGATAGGGGCCCGCTCCCAGGTGTGTGTGGCCGAAGCAGGGGCTTTAAATCGGGTAAAAGGGAGGTGGAGAGCCGCCTGGAGATAGGGGCCCGCTCCCAGGTGTGTGTGGCCGAAGCAGGGGCTTTAAATCGGGTAAAAGGGAGGTGGAGAGCCGCCTGGAGATAGGGGGCCGCTCCCAGGTGTGTGTGGCCGAAGCAGGGGCTTTAAATCGGGTAAAAGGGAGGTGGAGAGCCGCCTGGAGATAGGGGCCCGCTCCCAGGTGTGTGTGGCCGAAGCAGGGGCTTTAAATCGGGTAAAAGGGAGGTGGAGAGCCGCCTGGAGATAGGGGCCCGCTCCCAGGTGTGTGTGGCCGAAGCAGGGGCTCTAAATTGGGTTAAAAGTGAAGTGGAGAGCCGCCTGGAGATAGGGGCCCGCTCCCAGGTGTGTGTGGCCGAAGCAGGGGCTTTAAATCGGGTAAAAGGGAGGTGGAGAGCCGCCTGGAGATAGGGGGCCGCTCCCAGGTGTGTGTGGCCGAAGCAGGGGCTTTAAATCGGGTAAAAGGGAGGTGGAGAGCCGCCTGGAGATAGGGGCCCGCTCCCAGGTGTGTGTGGCCGAAGCAGGGGCTTTACATCGGGTAAAAGGGAGGTGGAGAGCCGCCTGGAGATAGGGGCCCGCTCCCAGGTGTGTGTGGCCGAAGCAGGGGCTCTAAATTGGGTTAAAAGTGAAGTGGAGAGCCGCCTGGAGATAGGGGCCCGCTCCCAGGTGTGTGTGGCCGAAGCAGGGGCTTTAAATCGGGTAAAAGGGAGGTGGAGAGCCGCCTGGAGATAGGGGGCCGCTCCCAGGTGTGTGTGGCCGAAGCAGGGGCTTTAAATCGGGTAAAAGGGAGGTGGAGAGCCGCCTGGAGAT
>NC_136008.1:31824767-31827267 GCF_048128805.1 Centroberyx gerrardi | reverse complement strand
TGTGTGGCCGAAGCAGGTGCTCTAAATTGGGTAAAAGGGAGGTGGAGAGCCGCCTGGAGATAGAGGGCCGCTCCCCGGTGTGTGTGGCCGAAGCAGGGGCTTTAAATCGGGTAAAAGGGAGGTGGAGAGCCGACTGGAGATAGGGGGCCGCTCCCAGGTGTGTGTGGCCGAAGCAGGGGCTTTAAATCGGGTAAAAGGGAGGTGGAGAGCCGCCTGGAGATAGGGGCCCGCTCCCAGGTGTGTGTGGCCGAAGCAGGGGCTTTAAATCGGGTAAAAGGGAGGTGGAGAGCCGCCTGGAGATAGGGGCCCGCTCCCAGGTGTGTGTGGCCGAAGCAGGGGCTCTAAATTGGGTTAAAAGTGAAGTGGAGAGCCGCCTGGAGATAGGGGCCCGCTCCCAGGTGTGTGTGGCCGAAGCAGGGGCTTTAAATCGGGTAAAAGGGAGGTGGAGAGCCGCCTGGAGATAGGGGCCCGCTCCCAGGTGTGTGTGGCCGAAGCAGGGGCTTTAAATCGGGTAAAAGGGAGGTGGAGAGCCGCCTGGAGATAGGGGGCCGCTCCCAGGTGTGTGTGGCCGAAGCAGGGGCTTTAAATCGGGTAAAAGGGAGGTGGAGAGCCGCCTGGAGATAGGGGCCCGCTCCCAGGTGTGTGTGGCCGAAGCAGGGGCTTTAAATCGGGTAAAAGGGAGGTGGAGAGCCGCCTGGAGATAGGGGCCCGCTCCCAGGTGTGTGTGGCCGAAGCAGGGGCTCTAAATTGGGTTAAAAGTGAAGTGGAGAGCCGCCTGGAGATAGGGGCCCGCTCCCAGGTGTGTGTGGCCGAAGCAGGGGCTTTAAATCGGGTAAAAGGGAGGTGGAGAGCCGCCTGGAGATAGGGGGCCGCTCCCAGGTGTGTGTGGCCGAAGCAGGGGCTTTAAATCGGGTAAAAGGGAGGTGGAGAGCCGCCTGGAGATAGGGGCCCGCTCCCAGGTGTGTGTGGCCGAAGCAGGGGCTTTAAATCGGGTAAAAGGGAGGTGGAGAGCCGCCTGGAGATAGGGGCCCGCTCCCAGGTGTGTGTGGCCGAAGCAGGGGCTCTAAATTGGGTTAAAAGTGAAGTGGAGAGCCGCCTGGAGATAGGGGCCCGCTCCCAGGTGTGTGTGGCCGAAGCAGGGGCTTTAAATCGGGTAAAAGGGAGGTGGAGAGCCGCCTGGAGATAGGGGGCCGCTCCCAGGTGTGTGTGGCCGAAGCAGGGGCTTTAAATCGGGTAAAAGGGAGGTGGAGAGCCGCCTGGAGATAGGGGCCCGCTCCCAGGTGTGTGTGGCCGAAGCAGGGGCTTTAAATCGGGTAAAAGGGAGGTGGAGAGCCGCCTGGAGATAGGGGCCCGCTCCCAGGTGTGTGTGGCCGAAGCAGGGGCTCTAAATTGGGTTAAAAGTGAAGTGGAGAGCCGCCTGGAGATAGGGGCCCGCTCCCAGGTGTGTGTGGCCGAAGCAGGGGCTTTAAATCGGGTAAAAGGGAGGTGGAGAGCCGCCTGGAGATAGGGGGCCGCTCCCAGGTGTGTGTGGCCGAAGCAGGGGCTTTAAATCGGGTAAAAGGGAGGTGGAGAGCCGCCTGGAGATAGGGGCCCGCTCCCAGGTGTGTGTGGCCGAAGCAGGGGCTTTAAATCGGGTAAAAGGGAGGTGGAGAGCCGCCTGGAGATAGGGGCCCGCTCCCCGGTGTGTGTGGCCGAAGCAGGGGCTCTAAATTGGGTTAAAAGTGAAGTGGAGAGCCGCCTGGAGATAGGGGCCCGCTCCCAGGTGTGTGTGGCCGAAGCAGGGGCTTTAAATCGGGTAAAAGGGAGGTGGAGAGCCGCCTGGAGATAGGGGCCCGCTCCCCGGTGTGTGTGGCCGAAGCAGGGGCTCTAAATTGGGTTAAAAGTGAAGTGGAGAGCCGCCTGGAGATAGGGGCCCGCTCCCAGGTGTGTGTGGCCGAAGCAGGGGCTTTAAATCGGGTAAAAGGGAGGTGGAGAGCCGCCTGGAGATAGGGGCCCGCTCCCAGGTGTGTGTGGCCGAAGCAGGGGCTTTAAATCGGGTAAAAGGGAGGTGGAGAGCCGCCTGGAGATAGGGGCCCGCTCCCAGGTGTGTGTGGCCGAAGCAGGGGCTCCAAATCCGGTAAAAGGGAGGTGGAGAGCCGACTGGAGATAGGGGGCGGATAGCAGGTGTGTGTGGCCGAAGAAGGGGCTCTAAATCGGGTAAAAGGGAGGTGGAGAGCCGCCTGGAGATAGGGGCCCGCTCCCAGGTGTGTGTGGCCGAAGCAGGGGCTCTAAATTGGGTAAAAGGGAGGTGGAGAGCCGACTGGAGATAGGGGGCCTCTCCCAGGTGTGTGTGGCCGAAGCAGGGGCTCTAAATTGGGTTAAAAGTGAGGTGGAGGGCCCCCTGGAGGTAGGGGGCCGATAGCAGGTGTGTGTGGCCGAAGAAGGGGCTCTAAATCGGGTAAAAGGGAGGTGGAGAGCCGCCTGGAGATAGGGGGCCGCTCCCGGGTCTCTGGGTCCGAAA
>NC_136008.1:31812267-31814767 GCF_048128805.1 Centroberyx gerrardi | reverse complement strand
GGAGCTCCAGGGAGTACCAGGAGCAAATCCAAATAGAAAAAAAAAAGTTAAAGTCCAACCGCCACCAGGGGCTCGGGGTGAAAGCCCTGCCCGGGAAGGGGCGCACAGCCTCGGGCAGGGCGCCCCCCTACCATCCCTGGAGCTCCAGGGAGTACCAGGAGCAAATCCAAATAGAAAAAAAAAAGTTAAAGTCCAACCGCCACCAGGGGCTCGGGGTGAAAGCCCTGCCCGGGAAGGGGCGCACAGCCTCGGGCAGGGCGCCCCCCTACCATCCCTGGAGCTCCAGGGAGTACCAGGAGCAAATCCAAATAGAAAAAAAAAAGTTAAAGTCCAACCGCCACCAGGGGCTCGGGGTGAAAATCCTGCCCGGGAAGAGGCGCACAGCCTCGGGCAGGGCGCCCCCCTACCATCCCTGGAGCTCCAGGGAGTACCAGGAGCAAATCCAAATAGAAAAAAAAAAGTTAAAGTCCAACTGCCACCAGGGGCTCGGGGTGAAAATCCTGCCCGGGAAGAGGCGCACAGCCTCGGGCAGGGCTTCCAGGGCGCCCCCCTACCTCCCTGGAGCTCCAGGGAGTACCAGGAGCAAATCCAAATAGAAAAAAAAAAGTTAAAGTCCAACCGCCACCAGGAGCTCGGTGTGAAAATCCTGCCCGGGAAGAGGCGCACAGCCTCGGGCAGGGCTTCCAGGGCGCCCCCCTACCTCCCTGGAGCTCCAGGGAGTACCAGGAGCAAATCCAAATAGAAAAAAAAAAGGTTAAAGTCCAACCGCCACCAGGGGCTCGGGGTGAAAATCCTGCCCGGGAAGAGGCGCACAGCCTCGGGCAGGGCTTCCAGGGCGCCCCCCTACCTCCCTGGAGCTCCAGGGAGTACCAGGAGCAGAAAGAAATATTTTGTTTAAAAAAAAGACAAAGTGCTGCGGCACTTAGGCTGTGGGGCGAAAACAGGCGGAGTACCAGGAGCACAAAGTTTAAGTTGGAGTACCAGGGGCACCAAAGATTAAGTTGGTACACCAGGGGCACCAAAGTTTGAGTTGGTATACCAGGAGCAGGAAAGTTTGGGCGGATGGTAGTCTGCTTGTATCCGGGGAGGGGTGCTTAAGAGTGGGTCTGCAGGTTCGGCTGGTGCTGGGGTTCCTGGATGGTGGAGGTTAGGGGCCGGAGATAGGGGGCAGCTAACAGGTGTGTGGGTGGCCGAGGCAGGGGCTCCAAATTGGGGTAAAAGTGAGGTGGAGGGCCCCCTGGAGGTAGGGGGCCGATAGCAGGTGTGTGTGGCCGAAGCAGGTGCTCTAAATTGGGTAAAAGGGAGGTGGAGAGCCGCCTGGAGATAGAGGGCCGCTCCCCGGTGTGTGTGGCCGAAGCAGGGGCTTTAAATCGGGTAAAAGGGAGGTGGAGAGCCGACTGGAGATAGGGGGCCGCTCCCAGGTGTGTGTGGCCGAAGCAGGGGCTTTAAATCGGGTAAAAGGGAGGTGGAGAGCCGCCTGGAGATAGGGGCCCGCTCCCAGGTGTGTGTGGCCGAAGCAGGGGCTTTAAATCGGGTAAAAGGGAGGTGGAGAGCCGCCTGGAGATAGGGGCCCGCTCCCAGGTGTGTGTGGCCGAAGCAGGGGCTCTAAATTGGGTTAAAAGTGAAGTGGAGAGCCGCCTGGAGATAGGGGCCCGCTCCCAGGTGTGTGTGGCCGAAGCAGGGGCTTTAAATCGGGTAAAAGGGAGGTGGAGAGCCGCCTGGAGATAGGGGCCCGCTCCCAGGTGTGTGTGGCCGAAGCAGGGGCTTTAAATCGGGTAAAAGGGAGGTGGAGAGCCGCCTGGAGATAGGGGGCCGCTCCCAGGTGTGTGTGGCCGAAGCAGGGGCTTTAAATCGGGTAAAAGGGAGGTGGAGAGCCGCCTGGAGATAGGGGCCCGCTCCCAGGTGTGTGTGGCCGAAGCAGGGGCTTTAAATCGGGTAAAAGGGAGGTGGAGAGCCGCCTGGAGATAGGGGCCCGCTCCCAGGTGTGTGTGGCCGAAGCAGGGGCTCTAAATTGGGTTAAAAGTGAAGTGGAGAGCCGCCTGGAGATAGGGGCCCGCTCCCAGGTGTGTGTGGCCGAAGCAGGGGCTTTAAATCGGGTAAAAGGGAGGTGGAGAGCCGCCTGGAGATAGGGGGCCGCTCCCAGGTGTGTGTGGCCGAAGCAGGGGCTTTAAATCGGGTAAAAGGGAGGTGGAGAGCCGCCTGGAGATAGGGGCCCGCTCCCAGGTGTGTGTGGCCGAAGCAGGGGCTTTAAATCGGGTAAAAGGGAGGTGGAGAGCCGCCTGGAGATAGGGGCCCGCTCCCAGGTGTGTGTGGCCGAAGCAGGGGCTCTAAATTGGGTTAAAAGTGAAGTGGAGAGCCGCCTGGAGATAGGGGCCCGCTCCCAGGTGTGTGTGGCCGAAGCAGGGGCTTTAAATCGGGTAAAAGGGAGGTGGAGAGCCGCCTGGAGATAGGGGGCCGCTCCCAGGTGTGTGTGGCCGAAGCAGGGGCTTTAAATCGGGTA
>NC_136008.1:31797267-31799767 GCF_048128805.1 Centroberyx gerrardi | reverse complement strand
CCTGGAGGTAGGGGGCCGATAGCAGGTGTGTGTGGCCGAAGCAGGTGCTCTAAATTGGGTAAAAGGGAGGTGGAGAGCCGCCTGGAGATAGAGGGCCGCTCCCCGGTGTGTGTGGCCGAAGCAGGGGCTTTAAATCGGGTAAAAGGGAGGTGGAGAGCCGCCTGGAGATAGGGGGCCGCTCCCAGGTGTGTGTGGCCGAAGCAGGGGCTTTAAATCGGGTAAAAGGGAGGTGGAGAGCCGCCTGGAGATAGGGGCCCGCTCCCAGGTGTGTGTGGCCGAAGCAGGGGCTTTAAATCGGGTAAAAGGGAGGTGGAGAGCCGCCTGGAGATAGGGGCCCGCTCCCAGGTGTGTGTGGCCGAAGCAGGGGCTCTAAATTGGGTTAAAAGTGAAGTGGAGAGCCGCCTGGAGATAGGGGCCCGCTCCCAGGTGTGTGTGGCCGAAGCAGGGGCTTTAAATCGGGTAAAAGGGAGGTGGAGAGCCGCCTGGAGATAGGGGCCCGCTCCCAGGTGTGTGTGGCCGAAGCAGGGGCTTTAAATCGGGTAAAAGGGAGGTGGAGAGCCGCCTGGAGATAGGGGGCCGCTCCCAGGTGTGTGTGGCCGAAGCAGGGGCTTTAAATCGGGTAAAAGGGAGGTGGAGAGCCGCCTGGAGATAGGGGCCCGCTCCCAGGTGTGTGTGGCCGAAGCAGGGGCTTTAAATCGGGTAAAAGGGAGGTGGAGAGCCGCCTGGAGATAGGGGCCCGCTCCCAGGTGTGTGTGGCCGAAGCAGGGGCTCTAAATTGGGTTAAAAGTGAAGTGGAGAGCCGCCTGGAGATAGGGGCCCGCTCCCAGGTGTGTGTGGCCGAAGCAGGGGCTTTAAATCGGGTAAAAGGGAGGTGGAGAGCCGCCTGGAGATAGGGGGCCGCTCCCAGGTGTGTGTGGCCGAAGCAGGGGCTTTAAATCGGGTAAAAGGGAGGTGGAGAGCCGCCTGGAGATAGGGGCCCGCTCCCAGGTGTGTGTGGCCGAAGCAGGGGCTTTAAATCGGGTAAAAGGGAGGTGGAGAGCCGCCTGGAGATAGGGGCCCGCTCCCAGGTGTGTGTGGCCGAAGCAGGGGCTCTAAATTGGGTTAAAAGTGAAGTGGAGAGCCGCCTGGAGATAGGGGCCCGCTCCCAGGTGTGTGTGGCCGAAGCAGGGGCTTTAAATCGGGTAAAAGGGAGGTGGAGAGCCGCCTGGAGATAGGGGGCCGCTCCCAGGTGTGTGTGGCCGAAGCAGGGGCTTTAAATCGGGTAAAAGGGAGGTGGAGAGCCGCCTGGAGATAGGGGCCCGCTCCCAGGTGTGTGTGGCCGAAGCAGGGGCTTTAAATCGGGTAAAAGGGAGGTGGAGAGCCGCCTGGAGATAGGGGCCCGCTCCCCGGTGTGTGTGGCCGAAGCAGGGGCTCTAAATTGGGTTAAAAGTGAAGTGGAGAGCCGCCTGGAGATAGGGGCCCGCTCCCAGGTGTGTGTGGCCGAAGCAGGGGCTTTAAATCGGGTAAAAGGGAGGTGGAGAGCCGCCTGGAGATAGGGGCCCGCTCCCCGGTGTGTGTGGCCGAAGCAGGGGCTCTAAATTGGGTTAAAAGTGAAGTGGAGAGCCGCCTGGAGATAGGGGCCCGCTCCCAGGTGTGTGTGGCCGAAGCAGGGGCTTTAAATCGGGTAAAAGGGAGGTGGAGAGCCGCCTGGAGATAGGGGCCCGCTCCCAGGTGTGTGTGGCCGAAGCAGGGGCTTTAAATCGGGTAAAAGGGAGGTGGAGAGCCGCCTGGAGATAGGGGCCCGCTCCCAGGTGTGTGTGGCCGAAGCAGGGGCTCCAAATCCGGTAAAAGGGAGGTGGAGAGCCGACTGGAGATAGGGGGCGGATAGCAGGTGTGTGTGGCCGAAGAAGGGGCTCTAAATCGGGTAAAAGGGAGGTGGAGAGCCGCCTGGAGATAGGGGCCCGCTCCCAGGTGTGTGTGGCCGAAGCAGGGGCTCTAAATTGGGTAAAAGGGAGGTGGAGAGCCGACTGGAGATAGGGGGCCTCTCCCAGGTGTGTGTGGCCGAAGCAGGGGCTCTAAATTGGGTTAAAAGTGAGGTGGAGGGCCCCCTGGAGGTAGGGGGCCGATAGCAGGTGTGTGTGGCCGAAGAAGGGGCTCTAAATCGGGTAAAAGGGAGGTGGAGAGCCGCCTGGAGATAGGGGGCCGCTCCCGGGTCTCTGGGTCCGAAAAAGGGGTTGAAATTCGGGTAGAGTTGGGCCCCGCTCCTCGGCCTCTCTGGTGTTTGGGTTAAGTCCCCAGGACCAGAGAGGGGGAACAGCGGGGGCAGTGGCCCCGCTTCTCGGCCTCTCTGGTGTTTGGGCGAGTGACACGGTAAGGGGTGGTTTTGCAAACAGGCTAAGTCCCCAAGACCAGAGAGGGGGAACCACGCGGGCAGTGGCCCCGCTTCTCGGCCTCTCTGGTGTTTGGGCGAGTGACACGGTAAGGGGTGGTTTTGCAAACAGGCTAAGTCCCCAAGACCAGA
>NC_136008.1:31784767-31787267 GCF_048128805.1 Centroberyx gerrardi | reverse complement strand
CAGGAGCAAATCCAAATAGAAAAAAAAAAGTTAAAGTCCAACCGCCACCAGGGGCTCGGGGTGAAAATCCTGCCCGGGAAGAGGCGCACAGCCTCGGGCAGGGCGCCCCCCTACCATCCCTGGAGCTCCAGGGAGTACCAGGAGCAAATCCAAATAGAAAAAAAAAAGTTAAAGTCCAACTGCCACCAGGGGCTCGGGGTGAAAATCCTGCCCGGGAAGAGGCGCACAGCCTCGGGCAGGGCTTCCAGGGCGCCCCCCTACCTCCCTGGAGCTCCAGGGAGTACCAGGAGCAAATCCAAATAGAAAAAAAAAAGTTAAAGTCCAACCGCCACCAGGAGCTCGGTGTGAAAATCCTGCCCGGGAAGAGGCGCACAGCCTCGGGCAGGGCTTCCAGGGCGCCCCCCTACCTCCCTGGAGCTCCAGGGAGTACCAGGAGCAAATCCAAATAGAAAAAAAAAAGGTTAAAGTCCAACCGCCACCAGGGGCTCGGGGTGAAAATCCTGCCCGGGAAGAGGCGCACAGCCTCGGGCAGGGCTTCCAGGGCGCCCCCCTACCTCCCTGGAGCTCCAGGGAGTACCAGGAGCAGAAAGAAATATTTTGTTTAAAAAAAAGACAAAGTGCTGCGGCACTTAGGCTGTGGGGCGAAAACAGGCGGAGTACCAGGAGCACAAAGTTTAAGTTGGAGTACCAGGGGCACCAAAGATTAAGTTGGTACACCAGGGGCACCAAAGTTTGAGTTGGTATACCAGGAGCAGGAAAGTTTGGGCGGATGGTAGTCTGCTTGTATCCGGGGAGGGGTGCTTAAGAGTGGGTCTGCAGGTTCGGCTGGTGCTGGGGTTCCTGGATGGTGGAGGTTAGGGGCCGGAGATAGGGGGCAGCTAACAGGTGTGTGGGTGGCCGAGGCAGGGGCTCCAAATTGGGGTAAAAGTGAGGTGGAGGGCCCCCTGGAGGTAGGGGGCCGATAGCAGGTGTGTGTGGCCGAAGCAGGTGCTCTAAATTGGGTAAAAGGGAGGTGGAGAGCCGCCTGGAGATAGAGGGCCGCTCCCCGGTGTGTGTGGCCGAAGCAGGGGCTTTAAATCGGGTAAAAGGGAGGTGGAGAGCCGCCTGGAGATAGGGGGCCGCTCCCAGGTGTGTGTGGCCGAAGCAGGGGCTTTAAATCGGGTAAAAGGGAGGTGGAGAGCCGCCTGGAGATAGGGGCCCGCTCCCAGGTGTGTGTGGCCGAAGCAGGGGCTTTAAATCGGGTAAAAGGGAGGTGGAGAGCCGCCTGGAGATAGGGGCCCGCTCCCAGGTGTGTGTGGCCGAAGCAGGGGCTCTAAATTGGGTTAAAAGTGAAGTGGAGAGCCGCCTGGAGATAGGGGCCCGCTCCCAGGTGTGTGTGGCCGAAGCAGGGGCTTTAAATCGGGTAAAAGGGAGGTGGAGAGCCGCCTGGAGATAGGGGCCCGCTCCCAGGTGTGTGTGGCCGAAGCAGGGGCTTTAAATCGGGTAAAAGGGAGGTGGAGAGCCGCCTGGAGATAGGGGGCCGCTCCCAGGTGTGTGTGGCCGAAGCAGGGGCTTTAAATCGGGTAAAAGGGAGGTGGAGAGCCGCCTGGAGATAGGGGCCCGCTCCCAGGTGTGTGTGGCCGAAGCAGGGGCTTTAAATCGGGTAAAAGGGAGGTGGAGAGCCGCCTGGAGATAGGGGCCCGCTCCCAGGTGTGTGTGGCCGAAGCAGGGGCTCTAAATTGGGTTAAAAGTGAAGTGGAGAGCCGCCTGGAGATAGGGGCCCGCTCCCAGGTGTGTGTGGCCGAAGCAGGGGCTTTAAATCGGGTAAAAGGGAGGTGGAGAGCCGCCTGGAGATAGGGGCCCGCTCCCAGGTGTGTGTGGCCGAAGCAGGGGCTTTAAATCGGGTAAAAGGGAGGTGGAGAGCCGCCTGGAGATAGGGGGCCGCTCCCAGGTGTGTGTGGCCGAAGCAGGGGCTTTAAATCGGGTAAAAGGGAGGTGGAGAGCCGCCTGGAGATAGGGGCCCGCTCCCAGGTGTGTGTGGCCGAAGCAGGGGCTTTAAATCGGGTAAAAGGGAGGTGGAGAGCCGCCTGGAGATAGGGGCCCGCTCCCAGGTGTGTGTGGCCGAAGCAGGGGCTCTAAATTGGGTTAAAAGTGAAGTGGAGAGCCGCCTGGAGATAGGGGCCCGCTCCCAGGTGTGTGTGGCCGAAGCAGGGGCTTTAAATCGGGTAAAAGGGAGGTGGAGAGCCGCCTGGAGATAGGGGGCCGCTCCCAGGTGTGTGTGGCCGAAGCAGGGGCTTTAAATCGGGTAAAAGGGAGGTGGAGAGCCGCCTGGAGATAGGGGCCCGCTCCCAGGTGTGTGTGGCCGAAGCAGGGGCTTTAAATCGGGTAAAAGGGAGGTGGAGAGCCGCCTGGAGATAGGGGCCCGCTCCCAGGTGTGTGTGGCCGAAGCAGGGGCTCTAAATTGGGTTAAAAGTGAAGTGGAGAGCCGCCTGGAGATAGGGGCCCGCTCCCAGGTGTGTGT
>NC_136008.1:31769767-31772267 GCF_048128805.1 Centroberyx gerrardi | reverse complement strand
TCGGGTAAAAGGGAGGTGGAGAGCCGCCTGGAGATAGGGGCCCGCTCCCAGGTGTGTGTGGCCGAAGCAGGGGCTCTAAATTGGGTTAAAAGTGAAGTGGAGAGCCGCCTGGAGATAGGGGCCCGCTCCCAGGTGTGTGTGGCCGAAGCAGGGGCTTTAAATCGGGTAAAAGGGAGGTGGAGAGCCGCCTGGAGATAGGGGGCCGCTCCCAGGTGTGTGTGGCCGAAGCAGGGGCTTTAAATCGGGTAAAAGGGAGGTGGAGAGCCGCCTGGAGATAGGGGCCCGCTCCCAGGTGTGTGTGGCCGAAGCAGGGGCTTTAAATCGGGTAAAAGGGAGGTGGAGAGCCGCCTGGAGATAGGGGCCCGCTCCCAGGTGTGTGTGGCCGAAGCAGGGGCTCTAAATTGGGTTAAAAGTGAAGTGGAGAGCCGCCTGGAGATAGGGGCCCGCTCCCAGGTGTGTGTGGCCGAAGCAGGGGCTTTAAATCGGGTAAAAGGGAGGTGGAGAGCCGCCTGGAGATAGGGGGCCGCTCCCAGGTGTGTGTGGCCGAAGCAGGGGCTTTAAATCGGGTAAAAGGGAGGTGGAGAGCCGCCTGGAGATAGGGGCCCGCTCCCAGGTGTGTGTGGCCGAAGCAGGGGCTTTAAATCGGGTAAAAGGGAGGTGGAGAGCCGCCTGGAGATAGGGGCCCGCTCCCAGGTGTGTGTGGCCGAAGCAGGGGCTCTAAATTGGGTTAAAAGTGAAGTGGAGAGCCGCCTGGAGATAGGGGCCCGCTCCCAGGTGTGTGTGGCCGAAGCAGGGGCTTTAAATCGGGTAAAAGGGAGGTGGAGAGCCGCCTGGAGATAGGGGGCCGCTCCCAGGTGTGTGTGGCCGAAGCAGGGGCTTTAAATCGGGTAAAAGGGAGGTGGAGAGCCGCCTGGAGATAGGGGCCCGCTCCCAGGTGTGTGTGGCCGAAGCAGGGGCTTTAAATCGGGTAAAAGGGAGGTGGAGAGCCGCCTGGAGATAGGGGCCCGCTCCCCGGTGTGTGTGGCCGAAGCAGGGGCTCTAAATTGGGTTAAAAGTGAAGTGGAGAGCCGCCTGGAGATAGGGGCCCGCTCCCAGGTGTGTGTGGCCGAAGCAGGGGCTTTAAATCGGGTAAAAGGGAGGTGGAGAGCCGCCTGGAGATAGGGGCCCGCTCCCCGGTGTGTGTGGCCGAAGCAGGGGCTCTAAATTGGGTTAAAAGTGAAGTGGAGAGCCGCCTGGAGATAGGGGCCCGCTCCCAGGTGTGTGTGGCCGAAGCAGGGGCTTTAAATCGGGTAAAAGGGAGGTGGAGAGCCGCCTGGAGATAGGGGCCCGCTCCCAGGTGTGTGTGGCCGAAGCAGGGGCTTTAAATCGGGTAAAAGGGAGGTGGAGAGCCGCCTGGAGATAGGGGCCCGCTCCCAGGTGTGTGTGGCCGAAGCAGGGGCTCCAAATCCGGTAAAAGGGAGGTGGAGAGCCGACTGGAGATAGGGGGCGGATAGCAGGTGTGTGTGGCCGAAGAAGGGGCTCTAAATCGGGTAAAAGGGAGGTGGAGAGCCGCCTGGAGATAGGGGCCCGCTCCCAGGTGTGTGTGGCCGAAGCAGGGGCTCTAAATTGGGTAAAAGGGAGGTGGAGAGCCGACTGGAGATAGGGGGCCTCTCCCAGGTGTGTGTGGCCGAAGCAGGGGCTCTAAATTGGGTTAAAAGTGAGGTGGAGGGCCCCCTGGAGGTAGGGGGCCGATAGCAGGTGTGTGTGGCCGAAGAAGGGGCTCTAAATCGGGTAAAAGGGAGGTGGAGAGCCGCCTGGAGATAGGGGGCCGCTCCCGGGTCTCTGGGTCCGAAAAAGGGGTTGAAATTCGGGTAGAGTTGGGCC
This sequence comes from Centroberyx gerrardi, assembly GCF_048128805.1. Lineage (NCBI taxonomy): Eukaryota > Metazoa > Chordata > Actinopteri > Beryciformes > Berycidae > Centroberyx > Centroberyx gerrardi. The sequence goes on along the minus strand of NC_136008.1, from coordinate 31,770,404 downwards.
CCGCTCCTCGGCCTCTCTGGTGTTTGGGTTAAGTCCCCAGGACCAGAGAGGGGGAACAGCGGGGGCAGTGGCCCCGCTTCTCGGCCTCTCTGGTGTTTGGGCGAGTGACACGGTAAGGGGTGGTTTTGCAAACAGGCTAAGTCCCCAAGACCAGAGAGGGGGAACCACGCGGGCAGTGGCCCCGCTTCTCGGCCTCTCTGGTGTTTGGGCGAGTGACACGGTAAGGGGTGGTTTTGCAAACAGGCTAAGTCCCCAAGACCAGAGAGGGGGAACCACGCGGGCAGTGGCCCCGCTTCTCGGCCTCTCTGGTGTTTGGGCGAGTGACACGGTAAGGGGTGGTTTTGCAAACAGGCTAAGTCCCCAAGACCAGAGAGGGGGAACCACGCGGGCAGTGGCCCCGCTTCTCGGCCTCTCTGGTGTTTGGGCGAGTGACACGGTAAGGGGTGGTTTTGCAAACAGGCAAAGTCCCCAAGACCAGAGAGGGGGAACAGCGGGGGCAGTGGCCCCGCTTCTCGGCCTCTCTGGTGTTTGGGCGAGTGACACGGTAAGGGGTGGTTTTGCAAACAGGCAAAGTCCCCAAGACCAGAGAGGGGGAACAGCGGGGGCAGTGGCCCCGCTTCTCGGCCTCTCTGGTGTT
>NC_136008.1:31757267-31759767 GCF_048128805.1 Centroberyx gerrardi | reverse complement strand
CCGGGAAGAGGCGCACAGCCTCGGGCAGGGCTTCCAGGGCGCCCCCCTACCTCCCTGGAGCTCCAGGGAGTACCAGGAGCAAATCCAAATAGAAAAAAAAAAGTTAAAGTCCAACTGCCACCAGGGGCTCGGGGTGAAAATCCTGCCCGGGAAGAGGCGCACAGCCTCGTGCAGGGCTTCCAGGGCGCCCCCCTACCTCCCTGGAGCTCCAGGGAGTACCAGGAGCAAATCCAAATAGAAAAAAAAAAGTTAAAGTCCAACCGCCACCAGGGGCTCGGGGTGAAAGCCCTGCCCGGGAAGGGGCGCACAGCCTCGGGCAGGGCGCCCCCCTACCATCCCTGGAGCTCCAGGGAGTACCAGGAGCAAATCCAAATAGAAAAAAAAAAGTTAAAGTCCAACCACCACCAGGGGCTCGGGGTGAAAGCCCTGCCCGGGAAGGGGCGCACAGCCTCGGGCAGGGCGCCCCCCTACCATCCCTGGAGCTCCAGGGAGTACCAGGAGCAAATCCAAATAGAAAAAAAAAAGTTAAAGTCCAACCGCCACCAGGGGCTCGGGGTGAAAATCCTGCCCGGGAAGAGGCGCACAGCCTCGGGCAGGGCGCCCCCCTACCATCCCTGGAGCTCCAGGGAGTACCAGGAGCAAATCCAAATAGAAAAAAAAAAGTTAAAGTCCAACTGCCACCAGGGGCTCGGGGTGAAAATCCTGCCCGGGAAGAGGCGCACAGCCTCGGGCAGGGCTTCCAGGGCGCCCCCCTACCTCCCTGGAGCTCCAGGGAGTACCAGGAGCAAATCCAAATAGAAAAAAAAAAGTTAAAGTCCAACCGCCACCAGGGGCTCGGTGTGAAAATCCTGCCCGGGAAGAGGCGCACAGCCTCGGGCAAGGCGCCCCCCTACCATCCCTGGAGCTCCAGGGAGTACCAGGAGCAAATCCAAATAGAAAAAAAAAAGTTAAAGTCCAACCACCACCAGGGGCTCGGGGTGAAAGCCCTGCCCGGGAAGGGGCGCACAGCCTCGGGCAGGGCGCCCCCCTACCATCCCTGGAGCTCCAGGGAGTACCAGGAGCAAATCCAAATAGAAAAAAAAAAGTTAAAGTCCAACCGCCACCAGGGGCTCGGGGTGAAAATCCTGCCCGGGAAGAGGCGCACAGCCTCGGGCAGGGCTTCCAGGGCGCCCCCCTACCTCCCTGGAGCTCCAGGGAGTACCAGGAGCAGAAAGAAATATTTTGTTTAAAAAAATGACAAAGTGCTGCGGCACTTAGGCTGTGGGGCGAAAACAGGCGGAGTACCAGGAGCACAAAGTTTAATTTGGAGTACCAGGGGCACCAAAGATTAAGTTGGTACACCAGGGGCACCAAAGTTTGAGTTGGTATACCAGGAGCAGGAAAGTTTGGGCGGATGGTAGTCTGCTTGTATCCGGGGAGGGGTGCTTAAGAGTGGGTCTGCAGGTTCGGCTGGTGCTGGGGTTCCTGGATGGTGGAGGTTAGGGGCCGGAGATAGGGGGCAGCTAACAGGTGTGTGGGTGGCCGAGGCAGGGGCTCCAAATTGGGGTAAAAGTGAGGTGGAGGGCCCCCTGGAGGTAGGGGGCCGATAGCAGGTGTGTGTGGCCGAAGCAGGGGCTCTAAATTGGGTAAAAGGGAGGTGGAGAGCCGCCTGGAGGTAGGGGGCGGAAAGCAGGTGTGTGTGGCCGAAGCAGGGGCTCTAAATTGGGTTAAAAGTGAAGTGGAGAGCCGCCAGGAGATAGGGGGCTTCTCCCAGGTGTGTGTGGCCGAAGCAGGTGCTCTAAATTGGGTTAAAAGTGAAGTGGAGAGCCGCCTGGAGATAGGGGCCCGCTCCCAGGTGTGTGTGGCCGAAGCAGGGGCTCTAAATTGGGTTAAAAGTGAAGTGGAGAGCCGCCTGGAGATAGGGGCCCGCTCCCAGGTGTGTGTGGCCGAAGCAGGTGCTCTAAATTGGGTTAAAAGTGAAGTGGAGGGCCCCCTGGAGGTAGGGGGCCGATAGCAGGTGTGTGTGGCCGAAGAAGGGGCTCTAAATCGGGTAAAAGGGAGGTGGAGAGCCGCCTGGAGATAGGGGCCCGCTCCCAGGTGTGTGTGGCCGAAGCAGGGGCTCTAAATCGGGTAAAAGGGAGGTGGAGAGCCGCCTGGAGATAGGGGGCCGCTCCCGGGTCTCTGGGTCCGAAAAAGGGGTTGAAATTCGGGTAGAGTTGGGCCCCGCTCCTCGGCCTCTCTGGTGTTTGGGTTAAGTCCCCAGGACCAGAGAGGGGGAAGAGCGGGGGCAGTGGCCCCGCTTCTCAGCCTCTCTGGTGTTTGGGCGAGTGACACGGTAAGGGGTGGTTTTGCAAACAGGCTAAGTCCCCAAGACCAGAGAGGGGGAACCACGCGGGCAGTAGCCCCGCTTCTCGGCCTCTCTGGTGTTTGGGCGAGTGACACGGTAAGGGGTGGTTTTGCAAACAGGCTAAGTCCCCAAGACCAGAGAGGGGGAAGAGCGGGGGCAGTGGCCCCGCTTCTC
>NC_136008.1:31744767-31747267 GCF_048128805.1 Centroberyx gerrardi | reverse complement strand
CCGCCACCAGGGGCTCGGGGTGAAAATCCTGCCCGGGAAGAGGCGCACAGCCTCGGGCAGGGCTTCCAGGGCGCCCCCCTACCTCCCTGGAGCTCCAGGGAGTACCAGGAGCAAATCCAAATAGAAAAAAAAAAGTTAAAGTCCAACCGCCACCAGGGGCTCGGGGTGAAAATCCTGCCCGGGAAGAGGCGCACAGCCTCGGGCAAGGCGCCCCCCTACCATCCCTGGAGCTCCAGGGAGTACCAGGAGCAAATCCAAATAGAAAAAAAAAAGTTAAAGTCCAACCGCCACCAGGGGCTCGGGGTGAAAATCCTGCCCGGGAAGAGGCGCACAGCCTCGGGCAGGGCGCCCCCCTACCATCCCTGGAGCTCCAGGGAGTACCAGGAGCAAATCCAAATAGAAAAAAAAAAGTTAAAGTCCAACTGCCACCAGGGGCTCGGGGTGAAAATCCTGCCCGGGAAGAGGCGCACAGCCTCGGGCAGGGCTTCCAGGGCGCCCCCCTACCTCCCTGGAGCTCCAGGGAGTACCAGGAGCAAATCCAAATAGAAAAAAAAAAGTTAAAGTCCAACCGCCACCAGGGGCTCGGGGTGAAAATCCTGCCCGGGAAGAGGCGCACAGCCTCGGGCAGGGCTTCCAGGGCGCCCCCCTACCTCCCTGGAGCTCCAGGGAGTACCAGGAGCAAATCCAAATAGAAAAAAAAAAGTTAAAGTCCAACTGCCACCAGGGGCTCGGGGTGAAAATCCTGCCCGGGAAGAGGCGCACAGCCTCGTGCAGGGCTTCCAGGGCGCCCCCCTACCTCCCTGGAGCTCCAGGGAGTACCAGGAGCAAATCCAAATAGAAAAAAAAAAGTTAAAGTCCAACCGCCACCAGGGGCTCGGGGTGAAAGCCCTGCCCGGGAAGGGGCGCACAGCCTCGGGCAGGGCGCCCCCCTACCATCCCTGGAGCTCCAGGGAGTACCAGGAGCAAATCCAAATAGAAAAAAAAAAGTTAAAGTCCAACCACCACCAGGGGCTCGGGGTGAAAGCCCTGCCCGGGAAGGGGCGCACAGCCTCGGGCAGGGCGCCCCCCTACCATCCCTGGAGCTCCAGGGAGTACCAGGAGCAAATCCAAATAGAAAAAAAAAAGTTAAAGTCCAACCGCCACCAGGGGCTCGGGGTGAAAATCCTGCCCGGGAAGAGGCGCACAGCCTCGGGCAGGGCGCCCCCCTACCATCCCTGGAGCTCCAGGGAGTACCAGGAGCAAATCCAAATAGAAAAAAAAAAGTTAAAGTCCAACTGCCACCAGGGGCTCGGGGTGAAAATCCTGCCCGGGAAGAGGCGCACAGCCTCGGGCAGGGCTTCCAGGGCGCCCCCCTACCTCCCTGGAGCTCCAGGGAGTACCAGGAGCAAATCCAAATAGAAAAAAAAAAGTTAAAGTCCAACCGCCACCAGGGGCTCGGTGTGAAAATCCTGCCCGGGAAGAGGCGCACAGCCTCGGGCAAGGCGCCCCCCTACCATCCCTGGAGCTCCAGGGAGTACCAGGAGCAAATCCAAATAGAAAAAAAAAAGTTAAAGTCCAACCACCACCAGGGGCTCGGGGTGAAAGCCCTGCCCGGGAAGGGGCGCACAGCCTCGGGCAGGGCGCCCCCCTACCATCCCTGGAGCTCCAGGGAGTACCAGGAGCAAATCCAAATAGAAAAAAAAAAGTTAAAGTCCAACCGCCACCAGGGGCTCGGGGTGAAAATCCTGCCCGGGAAGAGGCGCACAGCCTCGGGCAGGGCTTCCAGGGCGCCCCCCTACCTCCCTGGAGCTCCAGGGAGTACCAGGAGCAGAAAGAAATATTTTGTTTAAAAAAATGACAAAGTGCTGCGGCACTTAGGCTGTGGGGCGAAAACAGGCGGAGTACCAGGAGCACAAAGTTTAATTTGGAGTACCAGGGGCACCAAAGATTAAGTTGGTACACCAGGGGCACCAAAGTTTGAGTTGGTATACCAGGAGCAGGAAAGTTTGGGCGGATGGTAGTCTGCTTGTATCCGGGGAGGGGTGCTTAAGAGTGGGTCTGCAGGTTCGGCTGGTGCTGGGGTTCCTGGATGGTGGAGGTTAGGGGCCGGAGATAGGGGGCAGCTAACAGGTGTGTGGGTGGCCGAGGCAGGGGCTCCAAATTGGGGTAAAAGTGAGGTGGAGGGCCCCCTGGAGGTAGGGGGCCGATAGCAGGTGTGTGTGGCCGAAGCAGGGGCTCTAAATTGGGTAAAAGGGAGGTGGAGAGCCGCCTGGAGGTAGGGGGCGGAAAGCAGGTGTGTGTGGCCGAAGCAGGGGCTCTAAATTGGGTTAAAAGTGAAGTGGAGAGCCGCCAGGAGATAGGGGGCTTCTCCCAGGTGTGTGTGGCCGAAGCAGGTGCTCTAAATTGGGTTAAAAGTGAAGTGGAGAGCCGCCTGGAGATAGGGGCCCGCTCCCAGGTGTGTGTGGCCGAAGCAGGGGCTCTAAATTGGGTTAAAAGTGAAGTGGAGAGCCGCCTGGAGATA